>NW_027449589.1:0-15380 GCF_964194025.1 Convolutriloba macropyga | reverse complement strand
TTCCGTGCGGTCCGTGCGGTCCGTGCAGTCGTGCAGTTCCGTGCGGTCCGTGCATGCAACCTACCTGCCGAGGTGGTGTTCTGGTTGAGAGGGTAGTTCTCCACCAACATAGCTCCGCCGCACGACCGAGAGTCGATGGGGCAGCTCTAGGCACCAGCTAAAGTCTATAGCACCTGCATGAACGTCAACAGTTTAGTGTGCTTCGATAATTTGTTGAACAGACCCAACACCCACTGGCATGGCCACCTCGTCAGTAAGTACTTCGACGTAACGGACCGGATGTTTGCCCCCAGTGCACACAAGTTGCTGACGCAAGGTCGATGCTGACATCTGGTGACATAGTGTCGACCATTAGCCACCTATCCACCTGGCAGGATCGGCTTATGAAAATTTTCTGTACACAGTAGCCAGTATCCAACAGTCCAATATACAGATTTGGCAGGTAAATGGCCGGCCGTGAGCGAGTTCGCACCTGCTTGAACTGGAGCTTACAATACACGCGGGAAGCTCCGATTCATCGAACGGCTCATCGACTATTGTTTTTCATGTTCGATTATCCTGATCGCATCCGGAGATGTGACTGGGACGGAGATAAGGGCAGGGCGCCGCCCCGTCCTCCAGCTAGCTCGGGTGCAGGACAGATTGCCGTTGATGGCCCCAACTGTATTATTTCTGTACTCGTGTACTGAACTTCCGCAGCCTCCACACTCCACAGTACCAGGCGGAGCACAAGCGCGGCCTAATAATCCGCTCGAACAATCAGGGCCGCAGCGATTGGATACGACTGGGCAGAGTCTTCCCATGCGCGGAGGATAATCAAATGATCGTCATGCTATCAGCAACCTTGCCAGTTGCCGGGATGTTTGACTGGGTAGGTACGTGTCTCCTACTAGAGAGTTCTGCAATGTATCTGAGCTGCACTTCACCAGTCACCACGATGTCTGTTTCCGGGCGTGGTAGGGTAGGTACCGGTACGGTACGAGTACTCGGACCATGCACGGCCATGGCCCATGGCCGCTGCCAGTGCCCAGTATTCATGATGGATGATTCGCAAATTAATTATTTTGCACCTGCTGAGTGCTGCGCCACCTCGCGAGTCTCGGTTGGCCCGTGGCCGTATTTTTTTTTTCGTGGCCATGCCAGCTACTGGCTAGTGGCTACTGGCTACTGCCTACTGCGAGGGCGGCCAGCCTGCGGCGTACCTACCGCGTATGTATGATGTATGTGACCTGGTCGTCCCGTCGACCATAGTATTTTTAATATCCTTGAATTTCCACGGTAGGAACTAATTAATAAAGACTACATTAATCCAGAATCCAGATAAAATCCGCGAGTTTTCTACCTTCACCTGCCCAGAGGTGTAAAATAAACGTACGAGTACTAGCGATAGTACTCTGCATGGCGATACTAGCGATAGTACCCTCCGCCTCCCAGGGATGCAATGTGGGCAGCAATTGGCCCTCACACGACCAGGCGGGCCCACCGTGTGACCCCCTCCTCAGTGCGTGATGAGTTATCGACCCTAGCCTCTTGGGCAGGGGCTTCAATAATCTCCCGGACGGCGTGCCTAGCATTGAACTACACCCCGGTGTATCCGGAGCAATGCCTAGATCTTTGGACCCGCACGCGCCCCGCCCCCACATTGCCACGTACTATATTTCTCGCTTGACACACATTTGGATGGATGTATTACGTCAAAAGGGACTAGCTCCATCTCATTCTCTTTCTCGAACGGGCCACGCCCTCACGGGTAGGCCGGTTTACCTTCCTTGGTAAGCGCCGAGGCACGACATGAAAGCCCGGCCCGGGAGCCTAGTCTTGGAGACTTGAATCTCGGCTCGAAAGAGTGGGACAAGGTTTTTGACCTACCTTCTCCCGGAGGTGAAAAAAAAAACTACGAGCAGCGATACTAGCTCCCGATATATCCTAGAGCCCTTGGTATAGTGATACATACATGGTAGGGTACATGCGAGATCTATCTATGTCATGAGAGCTAGGTTAGGGTTATACAAGTACAGCTAGTACGAGTACGAGTGCCATCGAGATCTCTCTCTCTCTCTCTCTCTCTCTCTCTCTCTTTATATACAGGTCAGTGGTCACCTCGATGCCTCAACTATTTTAAGAAACTACCTACTACCTACTACTACTACGTAGGATTATAAAGCGATCGGCAACTGCGATCGAACATCTACGAGTACGAAGCAGACGTATTGAGGCCGGGAACCATAGCATGTAGGCCTGAGAGGCCGGGTAGAAGGGAAAGGTATCCACAGCTAGTGTACGGTAAGCGCCGGGACACGACATAAACGGGTCTTTTTAGTGGGTTAAACTCCCACACTACCCTTCATCGGTAGCCCTTGACTCAGTGGGGGTCCTGTCGTGATTGGGTGCCTACCCCCGAGGCCAGTCTCCACTTAGCGGCGCCTGGTCTACGAGAGTCGAATCTCGGCTCGAAAGAGTGGGGCAGGGTTTTTCGACCCACCTTCTCCGGGGGGTGAAAAAAAATCTGATAATAACCATAATAAATAATGAGGGTATCCTAGGGTATCCTTACAATACATCTCTAGCTCGCCCACTGCCAGTGCCCAGAGCCCAGGCCCCAGAGAGAGCTCAAGGTGATAATAAGGAGCTCTAAATAATAAATATAACAGATCTCCCTGGATCTCCAGTCAATTATTAAGATGCTACAGTACGCGAGTATACAGCAAGTAAGGTACTGTAGCTACCGTTGACAGGTTGGTTACAGACCCTCGGGGGCGGGTTTTAAAACCTAAAACCCTACAACCCTACAACCCCCTGCGCCCTCGGGCCCCCCCTCGGGCAATACCGCCCGTTGTCACGTACACCTGCCATCAGCCTTAACGCTGTGGCAGTGCCGTAGGTACCGGTGCAGCAGAAAAAAATTTTTTTCTGCGGCATCCGTACGATCTACTGCACCCGCGCGTACGCGTACGCACGGGTGCACTAGGCCGTACGACGTTACGGCTTCCGTGCCGGCTGGGCCGAGACGGGCACAGCGGACAGCGTCGCCGACCGTGCCAAACAGCGCGCGTTGCCCCCCCACCTCGACTCTATATAGTGGTCACAGGCATCTCTTTCGTTCGCCGATCTCATTTACTCCCAAAAACTCCCGCCTGGAAACCGCCCACTTACGCGTTTCAGGTCCGGGATAAGGGACAGTTCGGTGCAGCTTACCTTGCATGCTAGCATCCCCCCCCCCCCCCCCTTCACAACTCACATCACTCGACCCATACGTTACACGTTCCGTTCTAAGCCCACAACAGGCTAACTCACAGCTGCTTCGGCACCTCTGAGGGAACCTGGCGGTCTGCTCCTGTCGCTCGCTCGCGAGCGGCACGACCAGCCGTGTGCGGCTACCCGACCCTGCCTGACTGGCACGGCCGGAACCGTTCCTGTTTGGCCTACGGGCTCAGCACGATACGGTGGGACTAGCGTACCTGTACGAGTAATTTCTGGTTTTTTTTCAAATATACGTATCACTGGTACTAATTAAATAGTTGCAGTTGCTATTACTAGTACTACTGCAAATAGTAATATAAATACTATCGATACCTAGTAAATACAAATACTCTCAAGACAAAAAAAAAGTAGCAGTTACAACACACTGTCCTGTACGGACACTGTTCAACCCCCCCCCCCCCCTGCCCCCCCGGAGAATACACCCTGACCACGTAATACAACTAGACCATATACATCTCAAACCAAAAAAAAAAGAATATATAATATATACCAACAAAAGCCAAAAAAAAAACAGTTATTTACAGTATTTTCTGGGGAAAGGGGCTCGTATCTCGTGTTTCGTGTCTCCTGATCTTTGATTTGAATTTAAATTCAAAGGTATCTGGACAGTACTTTGAGAAGGTACTTTACCACAGTGATCGACCTAAATCCTGGCGGTCAAGATGAGTGACGATTTAAACATCCCTGTGGAAGGGTTGGACGCACCTTCCGGCAATGTTGCACGGCTTGAAGCTACTTTGGAGCGGTTTGCAATTGCCATCACCAACATTGAGGCTCAATTGGCTCAAAATTCCAGTCGTATTGATCAAGTTATGCACACTATGGACGCTCGTCATGAACAAGTCCAGACCCTGAAGGCCCTAATGGAGGCAGATAAAATCTCGGATTCTTCCTCTACAAGTCGCCGTACTCATAAAATTCCGGAAGACATTCAAGCTCAAATAAACATTTTGGCCGTTTGTCACAATTCCAATGAGTGGTCGGTGTCACGTTTTGTGGCTTCCGCACTATGCGACGCCTTTAACAAGCTACCTGAATCAAAAGTTCTGGAAATGCCTAGGTCTTTGCCCTACCGGGTACAACGCCTGCAAGAGGCAGCTGATGATCTCTCTTTTAAGGACATGATACGACAAATCGTTATAAATCATGGCCCAGGTGAAGTACACCCTCAGTTTAACACTCCCTCTCACCCTCCGGCGAGAGTGGAGAGTATTGTCGACATAAAACCTCAAGCCCTCCGTGACACGCGGGATGATCGATTTTCACGGACGTCGAAAGGGGTTGCCGAACGTGCACAGATTGAGGATTTCGAGGAAAAAGAGGACAAGAATGTGGGCCGTGATCCAGCGAAAATGTCTAAAGATCGCTACAACACGGGGAAGCGCTATAGTAAAAGGTATCCATTCAAGCATGACGACGGTACTTTCCCAGCGCCCCCTTTGATCACTTTCAAGAAAATCTCGGAAGCTTTGGCCCGCGACGAGAAAATTTCCCCACTTTTCTCGGAAGATCCAGAAACTGCGGATTTTGAGAAAATGGATATTTTGTTGGAATGCGGTATTACCAAAGTGCTACAGGATGCAACACCGGATTCTTGGTCCGCCGCGTTAACACAGTTGCAGGAGTCATATACAGCCCGCCAGACTGAGTGGAAAATGGTGTGGAACAATTTTTCACAAAACGGTGGCGAGAATTTATCCAAGTTTCTGGAACGGTGTAAAACAAAATACGAACAGTATTATATACCCATTAACACCCTGGAAGCAACTCGGGATATCCTGTCAAAAATACAGTTGGAAAGTTTGCGCGCCGACCTCCTACGAGATACGGATGATGCTACAAAACAACCCCGAATGAAAAGTTTTGAAGGGTTAAAGCATGCTGTGGCTCACTGGTGCGCAATCCACCCTACCGCAGTATCGCACTTCTACAACAACCGTACGGAACACGCTGCGCGGGCCGAACGTACCAGATCTCAACGAGGCTTGGAACAGTTCGGATTTTCGCGCACCGGCCGTACAGATTCTCAACAAGAGTTTGGACAAGGACGAGGGCGTGGACGTGGTCGCGGGTCAGGCAGAGGTGTGGCCCGGCCAGATGGGCAGCGATACGTCCCGGACCCACGTACGGGAAAACCCATTCTCAAAAAGGATTCGGACTCGGAGAACAAGAAAAACAAGATATATGCACTTATCACGGAGTTAGCGGAAAGCTCTACGATTCCGGAAGAGGACACACCCGATCAAGGGCCGCATACCCCCGACAGCGGGTCGGAGGATGACTTAGGCGACTTTACCACAGGAGCCATTTATGCGGAGCCTTACACTGACTCGGATCTTGATGACGAACAAGATTGTGACACATGTAACGCGGTATCAGTCCTTCAAAACACGACAAGTGAAGAGACGCCCGGTAAGACGGCCGAAGCACTTGCGGATCAGCTTCCCGCACAACCCGCGGATCCCGAACCTGCTCAAGCTACGACCCCAAAAACTAGACGTATTACACCCGAAGCGGCTCCGGACATGGGCGACCCTACCCCGGGGCAGCCGAAGATTCCCGAACCCTTGTCCAGCTCGGAGTTCATTACCTTGGCAAGAGGCAAAACCCGTGTTCCGATGTCCCGCCACATGAAGGATGTGGAGGCAGTGAAATCCAGGAATAAGAAACTCACGGAGCCTACCCTGGTACACAATGGCCTTACGGCAGGGCAAACTATGTCCCGCCAGACGGTCAATCTATCTTTGGGACAACTATACCGCTTAATGGCCGAGGCCGTAAGAAACCCGGATATGGCTAAGGGTCTAAACAACCTACTCAGTACTCACGCTATTAAGCAAGGACATGCGGTGTTTAAACCTTCTCAAAAGGATCAAAGTGATATCAAACATTCTGTGGAAAGGGCGAACTCTGTCGAAATGGTGGGGATGCCCAACCACACTGTACGCTTCGGTACCAGCGGGTCTAAGGGATCACAATACCAAATGTACGGTGACATTGGCGCCCCGGCTGGCCTGATTCATGACTCTATCGTGGAAGCAAACAAAGAACGGTTCGCTGACGCGGTTTGGTACGACATCGACCTAAACCTATCTGGCTTTGCTGGAGATTCTGTGAATGTCACGGGGTTTTTGGGCAATGTCCCAGTCCGCATGGACAAGAACCAAGTGGTCCGCTGTAATTTCGTTGTGGTATCGGGTAAAGTCACCTGTCCACTTATTTTCGGCGGGTCGGATTTCCGTCGGTATCAAGCAAACATCAAGTACTTCAAACGTACTAGTGCTGACGGATACGATGGATACACCATCTTGTACGATGTACCGGGAGCCAAAAACCCGGTCAAAGTCCCTTGGACAGTCCGCATTAGGCAGCGCCAACTCTCTAACGGACTGGCGTGGAAACGCCGTGAGAAGCATGCGGCGTATTCGGATTCCGCTCATACAACCGTGCCAAGGATCTTGACGCGTCCAAGAAACGATAAGTGACGGTACGGGGCTACACTCTGGGAGGTACTAGGTACCTGTACACAGGAGGCTTGGACACCATGTACCAACCTAAGTACTATACGTCCCACCCCGCAAGAATATTGCAATCCTTGCGCAATGGAAAGCCTCAAGCGGCCAGAGGTGTTAGCCTTCATAAATCCAAGAAATCATCATACGGACCCAAGTGTTCGCAAATACGGATGTCTGGATCCAGCCACGGATACGGTAAACGGGTTCTCCGTTTCTACGGACTCAGAATTCGAGGAGACACACGAGTACGATTACGAGACCATGTGCACAATACAGGAAATGGTCGCCTTGGTCACCTCCACGGATTCAGCAAACCCGGTCCCGCAGGAAACCACAGGCGGCACACCGAAAACGGCGGAGAAAACTTACGAATGGGTAGCGGAGGATCGAATTTACGACCCCCCCGAACAGGAGTCACTAGGGAAGGAAACCCGACACGGGGCCCTAACGAAAACCCAGGCGGATTCCTTGAATGCCCTACTGGCCCAATTTGAAGATATTTACTCGAAACATCGGTGGGATTTGGGCACGTTGGATCCCAAATACGGCATGTGTGAAGTCCAAATTACGGACAAGACCCCCGTACACCACCGGATGCCTAAATGGTCTTATGTCGAAAGGCAATGGTTAAGGGAGGACATAGATGTCATGTCTAAATCACCCCCCGACCAGGTACCCGTTGTGCAAAAAAGCAAATGGGCCAAATATGGACATCCGACACGATATGTCATAAAACCGGACATGTCTAGGCGATTTTGTACCAACTTTGGTACAGGAGTGAACAAATGTTGCGCGGCCGAAACTTGGCCCATCCCGGATGTGGAAAGTACGATTATGGAAATGGATAGACCTATGTACTTTACCGCAATAGATTTGACACAAGCCTTTTTTCAGGTGTTGGTACACCCCAACAGTCGACGACACCTATCCCTCTTAACACCGGACGGTATATACGAGTATTGCCGAATGCCGATGGGCTACAAGAATAGTCCTGCCATCATGTGCAAAGTATTTGATCGTATGCTAGAGGACCTACCCAAGGACCCAGCAACAGGAGAACCGTTTTTCAAGATCTTTATCGATGACCTGGTTATATTCTCTCAAACATGGGAAGACCACCTGGATCATCTTACCCGCGTACTCAGCCGACTACGCGAGGCGGGTTTGAAATTACGGTTTTCGAAATGCACCTTTGCATTTGACACCATTAAGTACTTGGGACACGTCATCGACAGAGAAGGAGTACGAGTAGACCCCGATAAAACTGCGGCCGTACTTAATCTACAACCTCCGAATACCCCTGCGGGTGTTAAGTCATTTCTGGCTATGGCAGGTTATTTCCGCGGTCATCTCGGATCGGGCTACGCTAAATTACATCATGCTCTAAGAGAACGGGAAACCCTAGCGGGTAGCCGTACACCCTGGACAACCACGCAGTTACAAGCGTTTGACAAGATTAAAACGCTCCTCACGGAAGCCCCCTGCCTTAGGCGCCCAGACTTTTCCCAACCCTTCCAGGTACACACGGATTGGTCTCAATGCGCCATGGGGGCGGTCTTAATGCAAATAGACCCTACGACGGGCCTAGAACACCCAGTACGATACTCTTCTCGACTGTGTACTGACCCAGAAGCGAACCTTTCCCCCACAATGGGTGAGGCAGCTTGTTTGGTGTGGGCGCTTGAAAAGTATCGCGCATACTTGTATGGACATAAGTTCACGGTCTACACGGACCATAATTGCTTAATGCACCTTATGTCCCCTACCTTAGCTTCGCCTAAGTTAAATCGGTGGGCGGCAAGGCTGGACGAATTTGGCAATTTTAAAATTGTCTACCGCAAAGGTATTGAAAATATCGTACCTGATTATTTTTCCCGTCATGGTGCTCCCGTATCATTCGGTGAGGCTGTTCTGACGGTGCTCATGCACGAGTATAGTGGAAACGTGCAGAAAGAAATTTCGGAAGATGTCCCTGCGGTGCACGCTGTGCCTGTCGTGGAGGTATCACGAGTCCCGGACGAGTACACGAACGCACAAGTGCGCAAGTACTCCGTGTGTGATGTATGCAAGAACCCGGACGGCGAACGCAACATGCTCGAATGTGATGAGTGTGGCTTACTTGTACACCGTACGTGCGCGAACCCATTCCACGCATCTCCTGGTGTTGGCCGATTTGTATGCCACCGCTGCGATCCAGAGCATGAAGGTGTCCTTGACCAATACTTCAATACGGATACTACAAGAAGGTACCACGACGATGACCCGTATGTGGACGAGGAGTTGCTCGCATACATGGCGGGTGACCTACGCGCCAACGCTGCGGACGCAGTATACAAACGCGCGGCTACAGTACGTTTTCACCCAACCTTGCCCGGATTTTTGCAAACCTATCGCAAAGTCGGCGGTCGTGGAACATGGACCACAGTACCCCCGGTGGAATACCGAGATGCATTACTACGGGAAGCTCACGAGGATTGTGGACATGGCGGAATTCAGCGTACCCTCCGTCATCTCCGTCCTCGGTACGTGTGGCGCGGAATGACAGCGGACATCAAAGAATATGTTCGAACGTGCCACGAATGCCAGGTGGCTAGGGCTACCATGGGAGCGCCGACCCCGGTCCAAGAATCGGACCAGGTTCACTTAGGTCAAGCATGGCACTTAGACCTTTGTGGACCATTTGAGGTACCTACGGGTGAGAAAGGCCCTAAGGGGAAGCCCGTGGTACGTACAGTTTACGTTATGGTAGCGGCGGAGGCGTTCTCCCGCTGGACAGAATTAACCGTTTTGGCTGATAAATCGCCAATATCGGTGGTTTTTGCGTTTTATCGTGCAGTTTTGTGTCGGCATGGTCTACCAGAGTGGGTAACCACTGACCGCGGCACAGAGTTTTGTTCCGTATTTGATCAAATGTGTCATGATCTGCACATTATACACAAGCGCACAGCCACTAGGCACCCGCAGAGCAACGGACTTGCGGAACGCACCGTGCAAAAAGTCAAACGCGCGGTAGAGGCCTTGGCAGACCGACAACCAAGTGCCGTAATCAGGCTCATACCACGGGTGCAATACGTCATAAATACGGAAAGACACTCGAGCACTGGATTTGCTCCGTACGAACTTATGCATGGCAGAACCCCCCGAGTCTCGGAAGACCTAGCTAGGTTTATACCGGAGGAGGCCTATGACCCCTCTCTTTTCCCGTACGGTGTGCACGCGAACGCAGTACACGTAAGGGACTCTAGCGAAGTGCAGGACTCGCGGGACCATGAGGAAATACTCAAAGTGCGGGACGCTCTCTTTCACATGGAAGGGGAAGCGTACATGCGAAATGCTCGAGCTAAATACCGTAATGTAATACGGTCTTACCACCAATGGGTACAGGCTAAGAATCGTGGCCCCACCCCAGGACCAGGGGACGCCGTCTTAATACTACGCCCGCCCCAAATGTCAGGAAAACGGGCCAGCGTTATTGGTCCACTCCTATACGAACGTAAAGACCCCAAGACGGGTATGGCGGTTATACGCTCAGGTGAAACGCGCGGGGTGCAATCCAAGCAGTGGTTGGAGCGAACAGACTCCCTCGTACAGTATCACTTCCCTGAGCATACTTGGGACCAGCCCTAATTAATAGGCGGGTACAAGGGCCTTTAATAATTGCTCTTTTATGTCTGTGACAGCTGTCACGTACACCTGCCATCAGCCTTAACGCTGTGGCAGTGCCGTAGGTACCGGTGCAGCAGAAAAAAAAAATTTTCCTGCGGCATCCGTACGATATTCTACTGCACCCGCGCGTACGCGTACGCACGGGTGCACTAGGCCGTACGACGTTACGGCTTCCGTGCCGGCTGGGCCGAGACGGGCACAGCGGACAGCGTCGCCGACCGTGCCGAACAGCGCGCGTTGCCCCCCCGCCTCGACTCTATATAGTGGTCGCAGGCATCTCTTTCGTTCGTCGACTCTATTTACTCCCTTTCTACCCCACTACAAAGGCCCTTGACCCGTTCGAACAGCACATTGGCAGCGTACACCCTTTACATGGCTCCTACGCCCACGCCACGTACCTTCCTCGCCGAGGATGACATTTTACACGGCCCCAATGGGCTTTTACACGGGTCCCCCAGCCCAATTTCGCTTTCCCTCCCTGATCGCTCCCCTGTAAGATCACCGATACGGCAGCGGCAGCCCCGAGCACAGCAGCTAAGTACTACGCGACCCATCCAACAGCGCTTAGTACGAGTACCAGCGCGTACAACCCCATTAACCCTGCTCGATGGCCAGTGGGAGCCCACCAAGCAACATCTCCGGGACTCGTATCGCGTAGAAACCCAGCTAAGGGACAGTATCGCGCGGAACCCTCCCCCGGCACCCGACCGCGTCATGTCTCACCCTGAGCGGTATAACCCGTTCGATATACTTCCTATATATCGGTCCCCGACTCCGCCCTTCGAAATTCTTCCGGCCAAGCATCGGTCCCCAAGCCCGCAAGGATCTCCCATGAGTACGGACACTTGCTCCCCGTACTCCCCCCCTACTTCACCCGAATCATCCCCGACACATGGCAATACTAGTAGCCTTGAGGAGTTGCTGCTGGGGATAACCGGCCCAACGCGGGACACCTATGACTCGGCATGTGAAGCCATTGGAGCTGCTAAAAAGCGTTTACGCCAGCTCGGCAAACAAAACCTGACGAAGGGCAGGCAGAACCGCCGGGTAAACGAACTTCGCGGCATCGAGCGCCACAAGAAAAGGATTCAATCGGCTATGACAAACGTCAACATCGAGGCGGCTCAACAAGGACGAGTGAAACCTTTTACGGCACTTCACTTCAAGAATACTGCCCCAAACCCTGCGTACGTGCAGAAGGAAGTCAAGCTCCTTGAGCGTTTCACTAAATAGACCTGACTAATTACGTAATATATTAATATGCCTGTTTGAATGTTTGTTTCTTATTAGTAACATAATATTATAGTATTTGCTTAGTTAGGGGTATTTTCAAGAACAAATTCACCGGGTAGACCCCGGAGGGACAGATATTAGTATTATCCTAGTATCTATCCTAGATACCTCTAAGATGACTCAAGCTGTATCCTCAGCTTGAGAGCCTTTAATAATTGCTCTTTTATGTCTGTGACACCGTCCCTCGATGCCCCGGCCTAATATCCAGCAGTAAAATACACTGCACTCTACGAGTATAAACTGTAATTTACGGGCCACGAATGCAGCCACACAGCTACGAGTACGTAGTAAATGCTAGCACCCGGCCGGGTGGCCCTGCTACAGTAGGGTAGGTAGCTACCCTACTGTACTCGTACAACAGCAATTTTGGCTGTGAGGCTGCACATTTCGTATGTAATAATCAACCTTTCACAATAATTAGCGATACTACTACGAGTACTATGTCTATCTATAGTCTGTACCTCGTCACAGTATAATAGTAGAGTAGAGTACCAAAATTTTATGCATAGGGATACTCGTACGAGTGACACCTGGCCTACGGCCTACCATGCAGACCTGATCCACGCCGGTCACTCCCGCCGAGAGTCGAGACTGATCGGCCACAGCCCGAACAGGACTCAGCAGTCAGCGCCCCTCCCGCCTCACACATAATTAGCGCTACTTGCACGCAGGTTTCAGTAAAATCTTGGAGACCGTGTCTTGGAGACGCTTGTGAGCGTTTTCCGTCAAGTCTGACAGGGTGTCGGTGTACTACGCGAGGCGTGAGGAAGACTGTCAGACTACAATACACTGCTAACGGTTTTGTACGTCTGCGGTTGCACTTGCATCTCCGGTGTCACCGGACCGAGAGACCGGCTGCACTGTGGAGCTACGTAGCTCGCCACGACGCCCCGGGCGGACGGCTGCCCAGGGGCGGAGACGGACGAGTCGTCAACACGACGCCCCACCCCAACCCACGGCGAGAATTGCCGGGGAACCAACGCAGGAAAGCTAGGTCATCAAATGATATAACCCGGCCGGGCTCCCAGAAATTTGGCGGAAGGAGGACCCCGGCGGTTGGCCAAGTTGCGGCTGGCCGGGCGTGACAAAGACCAAGGCGGTCTGCGGTACGGAAGGACGTCCGTCGCCGTGTCGAACTCTGTTGGTTCGCTAAAATAACATTCAATCAGAACAAGCGGTCGAGGGTTAGGACGAAAAGACCCACGGCGAGTGGTGTCCATGTACAGACCGACAGGTGATGGCGCCGCATTTGGGTCGCATCGTCAGCAATAAGCGCAGCACAACGTCAAACGCTCCCACCCGGGGAGGAGAGACGGGGGAAGGGACACACCACATGCACAATGCGGATCAATGGTGCGGGCCAGACCCAGGGAGGACGGCAGTGAAGGTTGTGGCCTCAAGGGCATTCTTGTCGCGACGGCAAGTATCAGCGCAACAGGCAAGGGTCGAGAGTCCGGTTCGCACAGCTCTCGTGGACGCCAGATGGAATCCGCCTCGACTGAGTGAGGATTCTGAGGCCTCCTCTGCCTCTATGTCAGAGGAGGAGCAGGAACGGGCCGCAGACGCTGGAGCATATATCATAGAGGCTAGCGAAGTGAAGCTGAATGTTCCACATTCTTCGAGGCGTATCAGCTACGAGTCAGACCCCTACTAGGGCCAATCACTTTCCCCAGAAGGACCGAGGGGGGAGGGGAGGGGCAGTCAGCAACTGCATAGTGGATCTCACCAGTCCTCGCCAGGCATCTGGCATCTTGTACAACAACCTGTCAGCCACCTACAATCCAGTATATGGCGATGTCCTCCTCGGTGAGTGGGCCTGGATCGTGTGGACGTGCACACACCCTTTTGAATGCACTCTGACCGCACCTTCCCGCTGCCCTTCTCCTTGAAGGGGGAGCCACGTGCCTTCCTGACTCCTGTTCTCGCGCTGCTGCAGTTGGCTGCTCCCCACTGGAGCAAGATACCCTTGACAAGTACGAGCCCAACGAGCCGACATGGATGAGTTCCTCAAAGGCCGTGACCCGCCTCTTCTTTGCGGCATCGGTCTGGCGTGGCTTCTGTAAGCCCCCCCCCCCCCCCCTCTTCAGCTCCCTTCCGAGCCCGTGTCATTTGCCATCCATACATAATGACGGCCACACAGACATGCTGACAAAAGCCTCGGTACATCGCCGCGTGAAGATTTGCTGCAGGTTGGCTGGTATTCCCTCTGTGGTACCTCGGGTCATTCTCTACGTGTATAACCAAGGACAAGAGGTGCGGGGTCACGCTTACCTCACGAAACAGCCGGAGAGCCGTGGGATTCAGAGAGGGCAAGCAGCCAGCCCCCGCGCACAGGGCCGGGGGGGGGGGGGGGGGGTGACCTTCTGCGCTCAGTCTACCCTCCTTACCTAGCTTTCTGCAGGTCGGATCTCTCACCAGGAGCTTGGTTTCTGTCCACAGGGAAGTCTTTGGGCCATTGCCTGTAGCGTCGGCGCTGTTGTCGCGACCGTGGTCATACTGCTCGTTATCATGGACATAAAGGAGATCGGCGTGATGGGATAGTGCTTCTACTCAACACACCACCTGCCATTGTAGTCTCACTGGCTTCTCTGGCAGATGTCTGAAGCTGCTGTAAGCTGTTCTGGTTGCCAGCAACTGGATGGGCATGCACACATGTATGCTTGCCAAGGGTGGCGTGCCCAACCTGAACGCTGTGAATGGTCGCTGCAGGTGGAAGGGTCATTACATACAGCAGTATCACTATGCACTCGCTTCCTGGCCTACCCCTTGCCCCCAACTCCTCTGCAGCCTGCCCCTCCATCCTCTGCTGCCTGCCCAGCGCCCCTCCGTCCTGCTGCCTGCCCGTCGCGCAAGTGCTCATCAGCACTTGCGAATTGCTTCCTACCCGTGCTGCTGCTATCTCCCGCTCTCCTCACTGACAGCTTCTGCCTGCCCCTCGTCCCCTCGTAATTGCTGCTGTTGCTGCCTGCCCCCCCCCCCCCCCCTCTCTTCTCTTTATGCTGGTGCTTGCCCCTCCCGCCCCCGCGTCACTTCCTAGCCTGCCTCTTGCCATTAACTACTGCTGCGACCTGATGGTCCTGCTGCTCCCTGCTCCTCCCCTACAACTTGCTGCCACGTAACCTTGTCCCTCCCATCACTTGCTGCTGCTGCCTCCCCTCCCCTCACTCGCAACTGCCACCTGCCTGCATCAAGGACCATTACACAGCAGGCTAACGTGGCAGGAGCAAATCGGCAATGTGGCAACAGCGGATCTTGTGGGGAACAGGGGGCATGGAACACGGAAGTCTTTGACCAGTGGTGTAATGCAGATCGTCTGAGCGAAACTGATATCGGGTGCAGTGAGACATGCGGTATGGACCGCCTTACAGCAAACGGCCGCCAGGAGCTGCAGGGCTCTGACCGGAGTGTGAGTTTGGATGTGTGGTCGTGCATTACAGCTGGTGTCCGCGCAGAAAGTACGCGGCTGCCATTGTAAAGCTGCATCCGTCAGTTCAGACCAGCAGCTTAATGTTCTCGTACAGGAGCCAGGAGATGGCGCAGCCTGGAGCAATCGAGAGTATACGCGCTGACGTGCCCGCAAAGAAGCCCCGCAGGCCATCCTTGAGCCAGAGGTCTCTGGCAATGCTGATGGAGCTGAAACTGGAG
>NW_027449588.1:0-48464 GCF_964194025.1 Convolutriloba macropyga | reverse complement strand
CCAGCGCACGTACTACTGCAACAAACAACACAATGGAGGACAAGAGGCTCCTAAATATGTTCAAAGCATATGTACGCGCACTCTCCTACTAGTTCCCTTTTACCTTCCACAAGGACAAGGTTTGGGAGGTGCTACGCTCGAGCTGGCAGCCGAAACAGCAACTCTCACAACGGAAATTGGCCCCAAAATCTCGAACACAAAAGAGGGTTTGACTAGAAACCCCTTGAAAGCCCTAGGCACAACACCCCCAAAGCATGGTTGACTCGACTACTATCAATGGTGTTGTGGACGATATTTGGGCCTCAGACCTTTTGTCCTTGACTCTTACAGTTGTGCTAAACAATTTTGGTATATATTTTAATTTTGCTATATTCGCTGCTTTTCAAGTATTGTAAAGGCACATATATCAGGGCGCCTCAGCCCAAAGCTGAGGTTCCTATTCATGATTAGCGCTACTATGAGTTGGTACTACCTTACACAATGCATATAGGGCAGCACTAGCCCACGGAGCTCCCTCATTGGCACATTGAGCCCTAATACGTAAATCCTAGACTTTTGTGGAGGGGTGTGTTTTCGTAATGCAATTATAAATTTGAGTATGCAAAATATATTAAGTTACACAAAGCACTTTATGGTTGCCTTTCTATACTACTAAGTACCTTCCCTTTGCTAGGTCTCAATACATTGTGTTGCCCCCCTCCATATCAATGCATGCTTTCAGCCTTCTATGGATGCTGGCGTGTAGATTTTCAAGTACAGACAATGGGATTTCATCCCAGACCTGGTGCAATGTTGGTATGAAATTTTCAATTGTGAGAGTGTGAGCACGTTGCCTGAGCTCCCTCTCTACATGGGCCCACAGATTCTCAATCCATGATAGGTCAGGAGAGCGTGATGGCCAGTTTTCCATGAGTCTGAACTCCTTGCTTCTCAGATATTGCAGTGTTTTAGTGGCAGTGTGGGCTGAAGCTCCATCTTGTTGAAACACCCAGTCATTCCCATAGCGATAGTTCATCAGCTGCCTACATGCAGGCAGTAGTTGGGCATGAAGCAGCTCTCTGTACACCTCTCCATCAACAGTCTTGTGTTTTTTGCCCTCCACCTCGACTGTGTGACCTGTGGTGCCTGCTGTGACAAATAGCGGAGTGGCTCCCCATTTGCTCACAGCAGCATAAACATGAACCTTGTACCCACCTCTCTGTGCCTGCTGTGTGGGAGGCTGACCATCCCATAGCACCCACACCTTCTCATCCTTGCTCTTTGGGTTGAAATAGAAGAACTTGCTGTCAGAAACCATCACATTTCTCCATGTTAGCCTCAGCCACTTCCTGGCAAATGCCACACGGGCTGCCCTGTGTTGCTGTGTGAGTCCAGGTCTCCTAACTGGTCGCACACAACGTGCCCCCATCTCTTTTAGGGCACGACGCACAGTCTCCTTGCTCGCGGATATGCCAAGCTTGTTTTTCGCCTCCACAGCCAGCTGGGTGCAGTTGTAGCGCTTCTTAACGCCTCGCTTCAGCACCTCTCGAGCGCGAGGCGTGTGCAAGCCTTTCCTCGGACGGCCAGAGCGAGGGGCGTCGCGCACGTCTCCAGTAGCCTCGAACCTCTGCACCCACTTTCGGACGGTTTGCCACTTTGCCCCACACTGCTTTGCAGCTCGCCGGTAGCTACCACTTGCCTGGAAGGCGAGAATAAGCTCAACTCTGCGAGAGTAGGCTGTTTTAGCAGCTGCCATTATGCCTGGGCAGCGGCCTGAGCAAGCCAAACAGAGGTTGCGCGTCTAACGCAGCAAAAACGGAGGCCACACCGTTTGGAGGGCTGCTTCGAGCAACAAATAGGAAAGCAGATCAAACCAAGGGCCACGTGGGCCGGTTTCAAGGTCCGAATACTCAGAAATATTATTTCGGGCACACCCCTCCACAAAAGTCTGGGGCCCCTTTTTAGCCAATTCAAGCATAACTTCAATT
Organism: Convolutriloba macropyga; assembly: GCF_964194025.1. Classification (NCBI taxonomy): domain Eukaryota; kingdom Metazoa; phylum Xenacoelomorpha; order Acoela; family Convolutidae; genus Convolutriloba; species Convolutriloba macropyga. Next base: position 46,497 of record NW_027449588.1, on the reverse strand, counting down.
GCATACTCCAATCTAGGGTTTCAGTCCCAGAAACATGGGGTTTACTAGGGCCCTATCATTTCAACATCATGATGTGTCCCGATCTGAAACCTATGAACCCTATGCCTAGGGCCCTACTACAGTTGTACCGCCTAGCTAGTCATTTTGGCCACCCAGAAAACAGAGTTGGGTACACGGCAAGGCGCTACAGTGTCGATGCAGGGAATGAGATAGGGGGATGGCCATGGATGATTGAGGAAATCTATAATCAATAGGATTGGGGGCCATTTGGAGCGATTGGGTGACTTTAGGGGAGGGGTGTATGCATAGCGAGAGACATGGGGCAGAGCTGTGTTGTACCCAGTGGGCAGACCGATCCCGTTTACGTTAAAAATCATAGAAAAGCAACCAGAGCTCGGATGGGCCTCAAATCATTTTTGACGGATTCCTCATGACCCCACCGACAATGGACTTTTCGATTTTTCAGGCCCAAATTCGAACGTTTAGACCCCTAAAAAAATCGTTGAAGGAAAGGGGGTTGGCTGTGACATAATTGGATCTCAGCCACACCAACACAGGGGTGTGGACGTCCACCACCGCCGTCCCTTTAGCTGAGATCCCATTGGTTGGTAGTAATGAGGGTATCCTTGCTATTGCATGCTTCATGGTTGGTTTCAATCGCTCATGTCACGGTACAACAACCACTCAGCCAGTGTAGCATTTGTGCGTATGCCCCGTCCCAGCGCACGTACTACTGCAACAAACAACACAATGGAGGACAAGAGGCTCCTAAATATGTTCAAAGCATATGTACGCGCACTCTCCTACTAGTTCCCTTTTACCTTCCACAAGGACAAGGTTTGGGAGGTGCTACGCTCGAGCTGGCAGCCGAAACAGCAACTCTCACAACGGAAATTGGCCCCAAAATCTCGAACACAAAAGAGGGTTTGACTAGAAACCCCTTGAAAGCCCTAGGCACAACACCCCCAAAGCATGGTTGACTCGACTACTATCAATGGTGTTGTGGACGATATTTGGGCCTCAGACCTTTTGTCCTTGACTCTTACAGTTGTGCTAAACAATTTTGGTATATATTTTAATTTTGCTATATTCGCTGCTTTTCAAGTATTGTAAAGGCACATATATCAGGGCGCCTCAGCCCAAAGCTGAGGTTCCTATTCATGATTAGCGCTACTATGAGTTGGTACTACCTTACACAATGCATATAGGGCAGCACTAGCCCACGGAGCTCCCTCATTGGCACATTGAGCCCTAATACGTAAATCCTAGACTTTTGTGGAGGGGTGTGTTTTCGTAATGCAATTATAAATTTGAGTATGCAAAATATATTAAGTTACACAAAGCACTTTATGGTTGCCTTTCTATACTACTAAGTACCTTCCCTTTGCTAGGTCTCAATACATTGTGTTGCCCCCCTCCATATCAATGCATGCTTTCAGCCTTCTATGGATGCTGGCGTGTAGATTTTCAAGTACAGACAATGGGATTTCATCCCAGACCTGGTGCAATGTTGGTATGAAATTTTCAATTGTGAGAGTGTGAGCACGTTGCCTGAGCTCCCTCTCTACATGGGCCCACAGATTCTCAATCCATGATAGGTCAGGAGAGCGTGATGGCCAGTTTTCCATGAGTCTGAACTCCTTGCTTCTCAGATATTGCAGTGTTTTAGTGGCAGTGTGGGCTGAAGCTCCATCTTGTTGAAACACCCAGTCATTCCCATAGCGATAGTTCATCAGCTGCCTACATGCAGGCAGTAGTTGGGCATGAAGCAGCTCTCTGTACACCTCTCCATCAACAGTCTTGTGTTTTTTGCCCTCCACCTCGACTGTGTGACCTGTGGTGCCTGCTGTGACAAATAGCGGAGTGGCTCCCCATTTGCTCACAGCAGCATAAACATGAACCTTGTACCCACCTCTCTGTGCCTGCTGTGTGGGAGGCTGACCATCCCATAGCACCCACACCTTCTCATCCTTGCTCTTTGGGTTGAAATAGAAGAACTTGCTGTCAGAAACCATCACATTTCTCCATGTTAGCCTCAGCCACTTCCTGGCAAATGCCACACGGGCTGCCCTGTGTTGCTGTGTGAGTCCAGGTCTCCTAACTGGTCGCACACAACGTGCCCCCATCTCTTTTAGGGCACGACGCACAGTCTCCTTGCTCGCGGATATGCCAAGCTTGTTTTTCGCCTCCACAGCCAGCTGGGTGCAGTTGTAGCGCTTCTTAACGCCTCGCTTCAGCACCTCTCGAGCGCGAGGCGTGTGCAAGCCTTTCCTCGGACGGCCAGAGCGAGGGGCGTCGCGCACGTCTCCAGTAGCCTCGAACCTCTGCACCCACTTTCGGACGGTTTGCCACTTTGCCCCACACTGCTTTGCAGCTCGCCGGTAGCTACCACTTGCCTGGAAGGCGAGAATAAGCTCAACTCTGCGAGAGTAGGCTGTTTTAGCAGCTGCCATTATGCCTGGGCAGCGGCCTGAGCAAGCCAAACAGAGGTTGCGCGTCTAACGCAGCAAAAACGGAGGCCACACCGTTTGGAGGGCTGCTTCGAGCAACAAATAGGAAAGCAGATCAAACCAAGGGCCACGTGGGCCGGTTTCAAGGTCCGAATACTCAGAAATATTATTTCGGGCACACCCCTCCACAAAAGTCTGGGGCCCCTTTTTAGCCAATTCAAGCATAACTTCAATTGCATACTCCAATCTAGGGTTTCAGTCCCAGAAACATGGGGTTTACTAGGGCCCTATCATTTCAACATCATGATGTGTCCCGATCTGAAACCTATGAACCCTATGCCTAGGGCCCTACTACAGTTGTACCGCCTAGCTAGTCATTTTGGCCACCCAGAAAACAGAGTTGGGTACACGGCAAGGCGCTACAGTGTCGATGCAGGGAATGAGATAGGGGGATGGCCATGGATGATTGAGGAAATCTATAATCAATAGGATTGGGGGCCATTTGGAGCGATTGGGTGACTTTAGGGGAGGGGTGTATGCATAGCGAGAGACATGGGGCAGAGCTGTGTTGTACCCAGTGGGCAGACCGATCCCGTTTACGTTAAAAATCATAGAAAAGCAACCAGAGCTCGGATGGGCCTCAAATCATTTTTGACGGATTCCTCATGACCCCACCGACAATGGACTTTTCGATTTTTCAGGCCCAAATTCGAACGTTTAGACCCCTAAAAAAATCGTTGAAGGAAAGGGGGTTGGCTGTGACATAATTGGATCTCAGCCACACCAACACAGGGGTGTGGACGTCCACCACCGCCGTCCCTTTAGCTGAGATCCCATTGGTTGGTAGTAATGAGGGTATCCTTGCTATTGCATGCTTCATGGTTGGTTTCAATCGCTCATGTCACGGTACAACAACCACTCAGCCAGTGTAGCATTTGTGCGTATGCCCCGTCCCAGCGCACGTACTACTGCAACAAACAACACAATGGAGGACAAGAGGCTCCTAAATATGTTCAAAGCATATGTACGCGCACTCTCCTACTAGTTCCCTTTTACCTTCCACAAGGACAAGGTTTGGGAGGTGCTACGCTCGAGCTGGCAGCCGAAACAGCAACTCTCACAACGGAAATTGGCCCCAAAATCTCGAACACAAAAGAGGGTTTGACTAGAAACCCCTTGAAAGCCCTAGGCACAACACCCCCAAAGCATGGTTGACTCGACTACTATCAATGGTGTTGTGGACGATATTTGGGCCTCAGACCTTTTGTCCTTGACTCTTACAGTTGTGCTAAACAATTTTGGTATATATTTTAATTTTGCTATATTCGCTGCTTTTCAAGTATTGTAAAGGCACATATATCAGGGCGCCTCAGCCCAAAGCTGAGGTTCCTATTCATGATTAGCGCTACTATGAGTTGGTACTACCTTACACAATGCATATAGGGCAGCACTAGCCCACGGAGCTCCCTCATTGGCACATTGAGCCCTAATACGTAAATCCTAGACTTTTGTGGAGGGGTGTGTTTTCGTAATGCAATTATAAATTTGAGTATGCAAAATATATTAAGTTACACAAAGCACTTTATGGTTGCCTTTCTATACTACTAAGTACCTTCCCTTTGCTAGGTCTCAATACATTGTGTTGCCCCCCTCCATATCAATGCATGCTTTCAGCCTTCTATGGATGCTGGCGTGTAGATTTTCAAGTACAGACAATGGGATTTCATCCCAGACCTGGTGCAATGTTGGTATGAAATTTTCAATTGTGAGAGTGTGAGCACGTTGCCTGAGCTCCCTCTCTACATGGGCCCACAGATTCTCAATCCATGATAGGTCAGGAGAGCGTGATGGCCAGTTTTCCATGAGTCTGAACTCCTTGCTTCTCAGATATTGCAGTGTTTTAGTGGCAGTGTGGGCTGAAGCTCCATCTTGTTGAAACACCCAGTCATTCCCATAGCGATAGTTCATCAGCTGCCTACATGCAGGCAGTAGTTGGGCATGAAGCAGCTCTCTGTACACCTCTCCATCAACAGTCTTGTGTTTTTTGCCCTCCACCTCGACTGTGTGACCTGTGGTGCCTGCTGTGACAAATAGCGGAGTGGCTCCCCATTTGCTCACAGCAGCATAAACATGAACCTTGTACCCACCTCTCTGTGCCTGCTGTGTGGGAGGCTGACCATCCCATAGCACCCACACCTTCTCATCCTTGCTCTTTGGGTTGAAATAGAAGAACTTGCTGTCAGAAACCATCACATTTCTCCATGTTAGCCTCAGCCACTTCCTGGCAAATGCCACACGGGCTGCCCTGTGTTGCTGTGTGAGTCCAGGTCTCCTAACTGGTCGCACACAACGTGCCCCCATCTCTTTTAGGGCACGACGCACAGTCTCCTTGCTCGCGGATATGCCAAGCTTGTTTTTCGCCTCCACAGCCAGCTGGGTGCAGTTGTAGCGCTTCTTAACGCCTCGCTTCAGCACCTCTCGAGCGCGAGGCGTGTGCAAGCCTTTCCTCGGACGGCCAGAGCGAGGGGCGTCGCGCACGTCTCCAGTAGCCTCGAACCTCTGCACCCACTTTCGGACGGTTTGCCACTTTGCCCCACACTGCTTTGCAGCTCGCCGGTAGCTACCACTTGCCTGGAAGGCGAGAATAAGCTCAACTCTGCGAGAGTAGGCTGTTTTAGCAGCTGCCATTATGCCTGGGCAGCGGCCTGAGCAAGCCAAACAGAGGTTGCGCGTCTAACGCAGCAAAAACGGAGGCCACACCGTTTGGAGGGCTGCTTCGAGCAACAAATAGGAAAGCAGATCAAACCAAGGGCCACGTGGGCCGGTTTCAAGGTCCGAATACTCAGAAATATTATTTCGGGCACACCCCTCCACAAAAGTCTGGGGCCCCTTTTTAGCCAATTCAAGCATAACTTCAATTGCATACTCCAATCTAGGGTTTCAGTCCCAGAAACATGGGGTTTACTAGGGCCCTATCATTTCAACATCATGATGTGTCCCGATCTGAAACCTATGAACCCTATGCCTAGGGCCCTACTACAGTTGTACCGCCTAGCTAGTCATTTTGGCCACCCAGAAAACAGAGTTGGGTACACGGCAAGGCGCTACAGTGTCGATGCAGGGAATGAGATAGGGGGATGGCCATGGATGATTGAGGAAATCTATAATCAATAGGATTGGGGGCCATTTGGAGCGATTGGGTGACTTTAGGGGAGGGGTGTATGCATAGCGAGAGACATGGGGCAGAGCTGTGTTGTACCCAGTGGGCAGACCGATCCCGTTTACGTTAAAAATCATAGAAAAGCAACCAGAGCTCGGATGGGCCTCAAATCATTTTTGACGGATTCCTCATGACCCCACCGACAATGGACTTTTCGATTTTTCAGGCCCAAATTCGAACGTTTAGACCCCTAAAAAAATCGTTGAAGGAAAGGGGGTTGGCTGTGACATAATTGGATCTCAGCCACACCAACACAGGGGTGTGGACGTCCACCACCGCCGTCCCTTTAGCTGAGATCCCATTGGTTGGTAGTAATGAGGGTATCCTTGCTATTGCATGCTTCATGGTTGGTTTCAATCGCTCATGTCACGGTACAACAACCACTCAGCCAGTGTAGCATTTGTGCGTATGCCCCGTCCCAGCGCACGTACTACTGCAACAAACAACACAATGGAGGACAAGAGGCTCCTAAATATGTTCAAAGCATATGTACGCGCACTCTCCTACTAGTTCCCTTTTACCTTCCACAAGGACAAGGTTTGGGAGGTGCTACGCTCGAGCTGGCAGCCGAAACAGCAACTCTCACAACGGAAATTGGCCCCAAAATCTCGAACACAAAAGAGGGTTTGACTAGAAACCCCTTGAAAGCCCTAGGCACAACACCCCCAAAGCATGGTTGACTCGACTACTATCAATGGTGTTGTGGACGATATTTGGGCCTCAGACCTTTTGTCCTTGACTCTTACAGTTGTGCTAAACAATTTTGGTATATATTTTAATTTTGCTATATTCGCTGCTTTTCAAGTATTGTAAAGGCACATATATCAGGGCGCCTCAGCCCAAAGCTGAGGTTCCTATTCATGATTAGCGCTACTATGAGTTGGTACTACCTTACACAATGCATATAGGGCAGCACTAGCCCACGGAGCTCCCTCATTGGCACATTGAGCCCTAATACGTAAATCCTAGACTTTTGTGGAGGGGTGTGTTTTCGTAATGCAATTATAAATTTGAGTATGCAAAATATATTAAGTTACACAAAGCACTTTATGGTTGCCTTTCTATACTACTAAGTACCTTCCCTTTGCTAGGTCTCAATACATTGTGTTGCCCCCCTCCATATCAATGCATGCTTTCAGCCTTCTATGGATGCTGGCGTGTAGATTTTCAAGTACAGACAATGGGATTTCATCCCAGACCTGGTGCAATGTTGGTATGAAATTTTCAATTGTGAGAGTGTGAGCACGTTGCCTGAGCTCCCTCTCTACATGGGCCCACAGATTCTCAATCCATGATAGGTCAGGAGAGCGTGATGGCCAGTTTTCCATGAGTCTGAACTCCTTGCTTCTCAGATATTGCAGTGTTTTAGTGGCAGTGTGGGCTGAAGCTCCATCTTGTTGAAACACCCAGTCATTCCCATAGCGATAGTTCATCAGCTGCCTACATGCAGGCAGCAGTTGGGCATGAAGCAGCTCTCTGTACACCTCTCCATCAACAGTCTTGTGTTTTTTGCCCTCCACCTCGACTGTGTGACCTGTGGTGCCTGCTGTGACAAATAGCGGAGTGGCTCCCCATTTGCTCACAGCAGCATAAACATGAACCTTGTACCCACCTCTCTGTGCCTGCTGTGTGGGAGGCTGACCATCCCATAGCACCCACACCTTCTCATCCTTGCTCTTTGGGTTGAAATAGAAGAACTTGCTGTCAGAAACCATCACATTTCTCCATGTTAGCCTCAGCCACTTCCTGGCAAATGCCACACGGGCTGCCCTGTGTTGCTGTGTGAGTCCAGGTCTCCTAACTGGTCGCACACAACGTGCCCCCATCTCTTTTAGGGCACGACGCACAGTCTCCTTGCTCGCGGATATGCCAAGCTTGTTTTTCGCCTCCACAGCCAGCTGGGTGCAGTTGTAGCGCTTCTTAACGCCTCGCTTCAGCACCTCTCGAGCGCGAGGCGTGTGCAAGCCTTTCCTCGGACGGCCAGAGCGAGGGGCGTCGCGCACGTCTCCAGTAGCCTCGAACCTCTGCACCCACTTTCGGACGGTTTGCCACTTTGCCCCACACTGCTTTGCAGCTCGCCGGTAGCTACCACTTGCCTGGAAGGCGAGAATAAGCTCAACTCTGCGAGAGTAGGCTGTTTTAGCAGCTGCCATTATGCCTGGGCAGCGGCCTGAGCAAGCCAAACAGAGGTTGCGCGTCTAACGCAGCAAAAACGGAGGCCACACCGTTTGGAGGGCTGCTTCGAGCAACAAATAGGAAAGCAGATCAAACCAAGGGCCACGTGGGCCGGTTTCAAGGTCCGAATACTCAGAAATATTATTTCGGGCACACCCCTCCACAAAAGTCTGGGGCCCCTTTTTAGCCAATTCAAGCATAACTTCAATTGCATACTCCAATCTAGGGTTTCAGTCCCAGAAACATGGGGTTTACTAGGGCCCTATCATTTCAACATCATGATGTGTCCCGATCTGAAACCTATGAACCCTATGCCTAGGGCCCTACTACAGTTGTACCGCCTAGCTAGTCATTTTGGCCACCCAGAAAACAGAGTTGGGTACACGGCAAGGCGCTACAGTGTCGATGCAGGGAATGAGATAGGGGGATGGCCATGGATGATTGAGGAAATCTATAATCAATAGGATTGGGGGCCATTTGGAGCGATTGGGTGACTTTAGGGGAGGGGTGTATGCATAGCGAGAGACATGGGGCAGAGCTGTGTTGTACCCAGTGGGCAGACCGATCCCGTTTACGTTAAAAATCATAGAAAAGCAACCAGAGCTCGGATGGGCCTCAAATCATTTTTGACGGATTCCTCATGACCCCACCGACAATGGACTTTTCGATTTTTCAGGCCCAAATTCGAACGTTTAGACCCCTAAAAAAATCGTTGAAGGAAAGGGGGTTGGCTGTGACATAATTGGATCTCAGCCACACCAACACAGGGGTGTGGACGTCCACCACCGCCGTCCCTTTAGCTGAGATCCCATTGGTTGGTAGTAATGAGGGTATCCTTGCTATTGCATGCTTCATGGTTGGTTTCAATCGCTCATGTCACGGTACAACAACCACTCAGCCAGTGTAGCATTTGTGCGTATGCCCCGTCCCAGCGCACGTACTACTGCAACAAACAACACAATGGAGGACAAGAGGCTCCTAAATATGTTCAAAGCATATGTACGCGCACTCTCCTACTAGTTCCCTTTTACCTTCCACAAGGACAAGGTTTGGGAGGTGCTACGCTCGAGCTGGCAGCCGAAACAGCAACTCTCACAACGGAAATTGGCCCCAAAATCTCGAACACAAAAGAGGGTTTGACTAGAAACCCCTTGAAAGCCCTAGGCACAACACCCCCAAAGCATGGTTGACTCGACTACTATCAATGGTGTTGTGGACGATATTTGGGCCTCAGACCTTTTGTCCTTGACTCTTACAGTTGTGCTAAACAATTTTGGTATATATTTTAATTTTGCTATATTCGCTGCTTTTCAAGTATTGTAAAGGCACATATATCAGGGCGCCTCAGCCCAAAGCTGAGGTTCCTATTCATGATTAGCGCTACTATGAGTTGGTACTACCTTACACAATGCATATAGGGCAGCACTAGCCCACGGAGCTCCCTCATTGGCACATTGAGCCCTAATACGTAAATCCTAGACTTTTGTGGAGGGGTGTGTTTTCGTAATGCAATTATAAATTTGAGTATGCAAAATATATTAAGTTACACAAAGCACTTTATGGTTGCCTTTCTATACTACTAAGTACCTTCCCTTTGCTAGGTCTCAATACATTGTGTTGCCCCCCTCCATATCAATGCATGCTTTCAGCCTTCTATGGATGCTGGCGTGTAGATTTTCAAGTACAGACAATGGGATTTCATCCCAGACCTGGTGCAATGTTGGTATGAAATTTTCAATTGTGAGAGTGTGAGCACGTTGCCTGAGCTCCCTCTCTACATGGGCCCACAGATTCTCAATCCATGATAGGTCAGGAGAGCGTGATGGCCAGTTTTCCATGAGTCTGAACTCCTTGCTTCTCAGATATTGCAGTGTTTTAGTGGCAGTGTGGGCTGAAGCTCCATCTTGTTGAAACACCCAGTCATTCCCATAGCGATAGTTCATCAGCTGCCTACATGCAGGCAGTAGTTGGGCATGAAGCAGCTCTCTGTACACCTCTCCATCAACAGTCTTGTGTTTTTTGCCCTCCACCTCGACTGTGTGACCTGTGGTGCCTGCTGTGACAAATAGCGGAGTGGCTCCCCATTTGCTCACAGCAGCATAAACATGAACCTTGTACCCACCTCTCTGTGCCTGCTGTGTGGGAGGCTGACCATCCCATAGCACCCACACCTTCTCATCCTTGCTCTTTGGGTTGAAATAGAAGAACTTGCTGTCAGAAACCATCACATTTCTCCATGTTAGCCTCAGCCACTTCCTGGCAAATGCCACACGGGCTGCCCTGTGTTGCTGTGTGAGTCCAGGTCTCCTAACTGGTCGCACACAACGTGCCCCCATCTCTTTTAGGGCACGACGCACAGTCTCCTTGCTCGCGGATATGCCAAGCTTGTTTTTCGCCTCCACAGCCAGCTGGGTGCAGTTGTAGCGCTTCTTAACGCCTCGCTTCAGCACCTCTCGAGCGCGAGGCGTGTGCAAGCCTTTCCTCGGACGGCCAGAGCGAGGGGCGTCGCGCACGTCTCCAGTAGCCTCGAACCTCTGCACCCACTTTCGGACGGTTTGCCACTTTGCCCCACACTGCTTTGCAGCTCGCCGGTAGCTACCACTTGCCTGGAAGGCGAGAATAAGCTCAACTCTGCGAGAGTAGGCTGTTTTAGCAGCTGCCATTATGCCTGGGCAGCGGCCTGAGCAAGCCAAACAGAGGTTGCGCGTCTAACGCAGCAAAAACGGAGGCCACACCGTTTGGAGGGCTGCTTCGAGCAACAAATAGGAAAGCAGATCAAACCAAGGGCCACGTGGGCCGGTTTCAAGGTCCGAATACTCAGAAATATTATTTCGGGCACACCCCTCCACAAAAGTCTGGGGCCCCTTTTTAGCCAATTCAAGCATAACTTCAATTGCATACTCCAATCTAGGGTTTCAGTCCCAGAAACATGGGGTTTACTAGGGCCCTATCATTTCAACATCATGATGTGTCCCGATCTGAAACCTATGAACCCTATGCCTAGGGCCCTACTACAGTTGTACCGCCTAGCTAGTCATTTTGGCCACCCAGAAAACAGAGTTGGGTACACGGCAAGGCGCTACAGTGTCGATGCAGGGAATGAGATAGGGGGATGGCCATGGATGATTGAGGAAATCTATAATCAATAGGATTGGGGGCCATTTGGAGCGATTGGGTGACTTTAGGGGAGGGGTGTATGCATAGCGAGAGACATGGGGCAGAGCTGTGTTGTACCCAGTGGGCAGACCGATCCCGTTTACGTTAAAAATCATAGAAAAGCAACCAGAGCTCGGATGGGCCTCAAATCATTTTTGACGGATTCCTCATGACCCCACCGACAATGGACTTTTCGATTTTTCAGGCCCAAATTCGAACGTTTAGACCCCTAAAAAAATCGTTGAAGGAAAGGGGGTTGGCTGTGACATAATTGGATCTCAGCCACACCAACACAGGGGTGTGGACGTCCACCACCGCCGTCCCTTTAGCTGAGATCCCATTGGTTGGTAGTAATGAGGGTATCCTTGCTATTGCATGCTTCATGGTTGGTTTCAATCGCTCATGTCACGGTACAACAACCACTCAGCCAGTGTAGCATTTGTGCGTATGCCCCGTCCCAGCGCACGTACTACTGCAACAAACAACACAATGGAGGACAAGAGGCTCCTAAATATGTTCAAAGCATATGTACGCGCACTCTCCTACTAGTTCCCTTTTACCTTCCACAAGGACAAGGTTTGGGAGGTGCTACGCTCGAGCTGGCAGCCGAAACAGCAACTCTCACAACGGAAATTGGCCCCAAAATCTCGAACACAAAAGAGGGTTTGACTAGAAACCCCTTGAAAGCCCTAGGCACAACACCCCCAAAGCATGGTTGACTCGACTACTATCAATGGTGTTGTGGACGATATTTGGGCCTCAGACCTTTTGTCCTTGACTCTTACAGTTGTGCTAAACAATTTTGGTATATATTTTAATTTTGCTATATTCGCTGCTTTTCAAGTATTGTAAAGGCACATATATCAGGGCGCCTCAGCCCAAAGCTGAGGTTCCTATTCATGATTAGCGCTACTATGAGTTGGTACTACCTTACACAATGCATATAGGGCAGCACTAGCCCACGGAGCTCCCTCATTGGCACATTGAGCCCTAATACGTAAATCCTAGACTTTTGTGGAGGGGTGTGTTTTCGTAATGCAATTATAAATTTGAGTATGCAAAATATATTAAGTTACACAAAGCACTTTATGGTTGCCTTTCTATACTACTAAGTACCTTCCCTTTGCTAGGTCTCAATACATTGTGTTGCCCCCCTCCATATCAATGCATGCTTTCAGCCTTCTATGGATGCTGGCGTGTAGATTTTCAAGTACAGACAATGGGATTTCATCCCAGACCTGGTGCAATGTTGGTATGAAATTTTCAATTGTGAGAGTGTGAGCACGTTGCCTGAGCTCCCTCTCTACATGGGCCCACAGATTCTCAATCCATGATAGGTCAGGAGAGCGTGATGGCCAGTTTTCCATGAGTCTGAACTCCTTGCTTCTCAGATATTGCAGTGTTTTAGTGGCAGTGTGGGCTGAAGCTCCATCTTGTTGAAACACCCAGTCATTCCCATAGCGATAGTTCATCAGCTGCCTACATGCAGGCAGTAGTTGGGCATGAAGCAGCTCTCTGTACACCTCTCCATCAACAGTCTTGTGTTTTTTGCCCTCCACCTCGACTGTGTGACCTGTGGTGCCTGCTGTGACAAATAGCGGAGTGGCTCCCCATTTGCTCACAGCAGCATAAACATGAACCTTGTACCCACCTCTCTGTGCCTGCTGTGTGGGAGGCTGACCATCCCATAGCACCCACACCTTCTCATCCTTGCTCTTTGGGTTGAAATAGAAGAACTTGCTGTCAGAAACCATCACATTTCTCCATGTTAGCCTCAGCCACTTCCTGGCAAATGCCACACGGGCTGCCCTGTGTTGCTGTGTGAGTCCAGGTCTCCTAACTGGTCGCACACAACGTGCCCCCATCTCTTTTAGGGCACGACGCACAGTCTCCTTGCTCGCGGATATGCCAAGCTTGTTTTTCGCCTCCACAGCCAGCTGGGTGCAGTTGTAGCGCTTCTTAACGCCTCGCTTCAGCACCTCTCGAGCGCGAGGCGTGTGCAAGCCTTTCCTCGGACGGCCAGAGCGAGGGGCGTCGCGCACGTCTCCAGTAGCCTCGAACCTCTGCACCCACTTTCGGACGGTTTGCCACTTTGCCCCACACTGCTTTGCAGCTCGCCGGTAGCTACCACTTGCCTGGAAGGCGAGAATAAGCTCAACTCTGCGAGAGTAGGCTGTTTTAGCAGCTGCCATTATGCCTGGGCAGCGGCCTGAGCAAGCCAAACAGAGGTTGCGCGTCTAACGCAGCAAAAACGGAGGCCACACCGTTTGGAGGGCTGCTTCGAGCAACAAATAGGAAAGCAGATCAAACCAAGGGCCACGTGGGCCGGTTTCAAGGTCCGAATACTCAGAAATATTATTTCGGGCACAGTGTTTTCGTAATGCAATTATAAATTTGAGTATGCAAAATATATTAAGTTACACAAAGCACTTTATGGTTGCCTTTCTATACTACTAAGTACCTTCCCTTTGCTAGGTCTCAATACATTGTGTTGCCCCCCTCCATATCAATGCATGCTTTCAGCCTTCTATGGATGCTGGCGTGTAGATTTTCAAGTACAGACAATGGGATTTCATCCCAGACCTGGTGCAATGTTGGTATGAAATTTTCAATTGTGAGAGTGTGAGCACGTTGCCTGAGCTCCCTCTCTACATGGGCCCACAGATTCTCAATCCATGATAGGTCAGGAGAGCGTGATGGCCAGTTTTCCATGAGTCTGAACTCCTTGCTTCTCAGATATTGCAGTGTTTTAGTGGCAGTGTGGGCTGAAGCTCCATCTTGTTGAAACACCCAGTCATTCCCATAGCGATAGTTCATCAGCTGCCTACATGCAGGCAGTAGTTGGGCATGAAGCAGCTCTCTGTACACCTCTCCATCAACAGTCTTGTGTTTTTTGCCCTCCACCTCGACTGTGTGACCTGTGGTGCCTGCTGTGACAAATAGCGGAGTGGCTCCCCATTTGCTCACAGCAGCATAAACATGAACCTTGTACCCACCTCTCTGTGCCTGCTGTGTGGGAGGCTGACCATCCCATAGCACCCACACCTTCTCATCCTTGCTCTTTGGGTTGAAATAGAAGAACTTGCTGTCAGAAACCATCACATTTCTCCATGTTAGCCTCAGCCACTTCCTGGCAAATGCCACACGGGCTGCCCTGTGTTGCTGTGTGAGTCCAGGTCTCCTAACTGGTCGCACACAACGTGCCCCCATCTCTTTTAGGGCACGACGCACAGTCTCCTTGCTCGCGGATATGCCAAGCTTGTTTTTCGCCTCCACAGCCAGCTGGGTGCAGTTGTAGCGCTTCTTAACGCCTCGCTTCAGCACCTCTCGAGCGCGAGGCGTGTGCAAGCCTTTCCTCGGACGGCCAGAGCGAGGGGCGTCGCGCACGTCTCCAGTAGCCTCGAACCTCTGCACCCACTTTCGGACGGTTTGCCACTTTGCCCCACACTGCTTTGCAGCTCGCCGGTAGCTACCACTTGCCTGGAAGGCGAGAATAAGCTCAACTCTGCGAGAGTAGGCTGTTTTAGCAGCTGCCATTATGCCTGGGCAGCGGCCTGAGCAAGCCAAACAGAGGTTGCGCGTCTAACGCAGCAAAAACGGAGGCCACACCGTTTGGAGGGCTGCTTCGAGCAACAAATAGGAAAGCAGATCAAACCAAGGGCCACGTGGGCCGGTTTCAAGGTCCGAATACTCAGAAATATTATTTCGGGCACACCCCTCCACAAAAGTCTGGGGCCCCTTTTTAGCCAATTCAAGCATAACTTCAATTGCATACTCCAATCTAGGGTTTCAGTCCCAGAAACATGGGGTTTACTAGGGCCCTATCATTTCAACATCATGATGTGTCCCGATCTGAAACCTATGAACCCTATGCCTAGGGCCCTACTACAGTTGTACCGCCTAGCTAGTCATTTTGGCCACCCAGAAAACAGAGTTGGGTACACGGCAAGGCGCTACAGTGTCGATGCAGGGAATGAGATAGGGGGATGGCCATGGATGATTGAGGAAATCTATAATCAATAGGATTGGGGGCCATTTGGAGCGATTGGGTGACTTTAGGGGAGGGGTGTATGCATAGCGAGAGACATGGGGCAGAGCTGTGTTGTACCCAGTGGGCAGACCGATCCCGTTTACGTTAAAAATCATAGAAAAGCAACCAGAGCTCGGATGGGCCTCAAATCATTTTTGACGGATTCCTCATGACCCCACCGACAATGGACTTTTCGATTTTTCAGGCCCAAATTCGAACGTTTAGACCCCTAAAAAAATCGTTGAAGGAAAGGGGGTTGGCTGTGACATAATTGGATCTCAGCCACACCAACACAGGGGTGTGGACGTCCACCACCGCCGTCCCTTTAGCTGAGATCCCATTGGTTGGTAGTAATGAGGGTATCCTTGCTATTGCATGCTTCATGGTTGGTTTCAATCGCTCATGTCACGGTACAACAACCACTCAGCCAGTGTAGCATTTGTGCGTATGCCCCGTCCCAGCGCACGTACTACTGCAACAAACAACACAATGGAGGACAAGAGGCTCCTAAATATGTTCAAAGCATATGTACGCGCACTCTCCTACTAGTTCCCTTTTACCTTCCACAAGGACAAGGTTTGGGAGGTGCTACGCTCGAGCTGGCAGCCGAAACAGCAACTCTCACAACGGAAATTGGCCCCAAAATCTCGAACACAAAAGAGGGTTTGACTAGAAACCCCTTGAAAGCCCTAGGCACAACACCCCCAAAGCATGGTTGACTCGACTACTATCAATGGTGTTGTGGACGATATTTGGGCCTCAGACCTTTTGTCCTTGACTCTTACAGTTGTGCTAAACAATTTTGGTATATATTTTAATTTTGCTATATTCGCTGCTTTTCAAGTATTGTAAAGGCACATATATCAGGGCGCCTCAGCCCAAAGCTGAGGTTCCTATTCATGATTAGCGCTACTATGAGTTGGTACTACCTTACACAATGCATATAGGGCAGCACTAGCCCACGGAGCTCCCTCATTGGCACATTGAGCCCTAATACGTAAATCCTAGACTTTTGTGGAGGGGTGTACACTGCATAAGGGGTTACCTTCCTGACTGGTATCTGCGAAGCGCTATGATATCACAAAGGAATCTCGTACGAGTACGACTACTGGAAAGCAGCTAGGTCTGCCTTCTACCCTAGCTAGGGTACCTACCTACCCTCAGTAGGTACCTTTAGGGTACCTCCTATATAGAGTAATCAACCTATCACACTATAGAGTATAGATAGTAGGTACCTACCTGGTACCTACCGGCCGGCCCATGGTGTGCATGGGAGGCTCTGCAGGACGGCCCATATGGACAGGAGGCTCTTTTTCGTACTATTACTAGGTAGTACGAGTATTGATACAATTAATTGAGCTGCAGTGACCATGGTGCACTCCGGAGGGCTACGTGTAAGCATATCATGGTGAGCGACGGAGGCTCCCTAGAGCTAACACATGTATATACGCCTCAATCAAGGCTAACGCATCAAGTGTCCTTGGAGCCACTCTCCCTACAGGAATCAACAGCTGGTCACCCGGTGAATGCCTTGGTCCGTCCACCCTCTTGAGACCTCCATGGCGCTGGCTCCTCTCCCACAACTGACTACTGACTACTCCTGTCAACAGGACTTCTGGACGGGTCGGTGTGACAGGAGGTCGGCCAGATAGATAGTCATTCCAACTCTGCATGATATCACGCTTGGACAGCGTGAGCTGGGAACTGCCCTGCTCCCTTTGCACTGCAGTAGGCAGCGCCTGTTGTCGCTACACTTAAAGCAGGTCCATCCAATGGCAAAGTATCTGGAAGTTCAAGTTTTGGAGTCGCTCATGAAAGACGGGCAGTTCGATGACCTCAGGCAGATGGTGCGCCGGCCATCTCCGCAAAAGCTATGCAGTGCCGCTGAACACTGTGCACTCTAATACCCCCCTGCACAGCATCATCCCACCACACAAACTTACCAAGCAATGGCATGCAATACGCCTGCAGTAGCAGAAATCCCTCCCCCCCCCCCTCCCCCCCCCCTCCCCCCCGGCCGGCGCCCCTTTCCCTGTTTTTCCTCTTCCTTGCCCCGCAGCACAGCAAGAATACTGCTCTAGAGGAGGACGGACGGACAGACAGACAGACAGACAGACAGACAGACCGACAGACAAAGCTGCCATACCACATGAAAACCTCATCCCCGGGGTGTGCAGCATCTCCCTGCGCGCACCCTCACACTCTGGGGTGTCTACGGTTGCCTTCTCATGCTGAACCGTTCTTCTGTATCCCTGCATGCAGATTGTCCAGGAGCTCAAGGGCAAGGTATGCACGGCAGCATGACTGGATCTCACTGCCCCAAGAGCCCATGCATGCAAACTGCACAAGGCCCTGCGCAGAGCCTACCGAGACCATCTGCCCATGCTCAGGCCCCCTGGGCAGGGCTCCGGTGGTGGGGGTTGTTCAGGTTCCTGGGTGGATGGGCTGTGCCTTCCCAGGGCCTGGCCGTAAGCTGCATGCGGCACTTGGCTGTTGCTGCTAATGCTTCTGTGGCTGGTGCCGCACAATCTTTGCCCTGCAGGAGGAGCTGAAGGTTTTCACACAGGAAAAAGTACGGGAGGAGCTCAAGAAAGAGGTGCGTCAGCAGCCGTCCCTCCCCGACCCCTCTCTCCCCCAGGACGTGGACCAGCAAGAACTGGCAAGCCTCCCATCTTGAGGTGTGGTCCCTGCATAATGTCAACCTGTCCCTTCAGGATTTGGCACGGGATATCGCCAGGTTGCGCAGCGGGCACGAGAGCTCCGTGTCTCGAGGGAAAATCCAGGCTGACGTGTTGGCCAAGCTGAGGAAGAAACTAGAGTGAGCCGCTGTTGTGTGTGGAGTGCCCCAGTACCCGCCAGCCATCTAAAGCCTGAATATGAATGAAGCTGCATGTGTGTGGCCCTGGCGTCTCCTCTGAAGCCGTTGCGTGGTGTGAAACATAGGGAGACGATCATGCAGGAGATATCCAAATCGGCATGGGATCTCATGTACGGTGAGACAGAGGTGGCGCAGCAGATTGACCAGAAGGCAAGAATTCCCTTGCTGTTTGCTGGCCTGGCGCAGATTATGTCGTTGGCGTTTGTCTACTGGGGAACACTTGAGAGGAGGGGGGGGGGGGGGGGCATGAGGAGGAGGTCGTACCGTGCAAGCAGCAAGTGACCCGTCTGTCTTGGCAGGTACATGAGACGTGTCATCTTCTCTTCGGAGCCCATGGCCCGGAGGCAAAGGAGTCTACTCAATAGCGTTCACAAACTTATGCCTCCTTGACCACGCGGTCCCAGAATCAAAGACGGTTGACAATGCCAGGCAGGTGTTCACCCAGAGGAGAGCCAACCTTGCCGGGTTTGTCATCCATAATAAGACTCAGCCTGAGTCTCTCTCTCTCTCTCTCTCTCTCTCTCACACACACACACACACACACACAGGATCTATGCATAGGCCAATAGAGCACGCCTCCACGGGTGCTGCTGGAGCTACATTAATCAAAGGCAAGCCACAGGTACAGCTATCTACATACATGCGTGGGTCAATGCCTTGCAATTGAGTCTTAGCATGAGTCTTTCAACACGTCCATGTGCCGGGTGTATTTGACTGGTGTACTACAGTATCATTCTCCTGCAACTACTAACGTTCATGCTCCAGCACAACTTGAGTATGGATTCGACGCTTCCCCACTGGCTGTGGATTTCCACCTGCCAGAGCTGTGGGGGTCCCGGAGGGCAGGGGGGGTGTCCTCGGTTGGTCAAGAAACGGACCCTGTCCGTTCACAAAATCGCATCGTTGTACGCACCAGAATTGCTGTTGTAGACGACATCACGGTGGCTTCCATCGGAATGGACCTCTTCGTACCGTGTCACAGTTTCTGCGTCAAGCAATTCCCAGATGTGTTCACCGACTTCCGATGCAGGGAAACAGCGTGACGCCCAGTATGCAAAGTAGGCACTTGCGGCCTGCACTCCACACAGCTCAGGGTCCAGGCTCAGCAGCTCTGAGGCAATGGAGTCGTGCCCCTCTGTGAGCAACCATTGCCCGAATTTCTTGCCTTCGTCTCGCCCATCGAACAGGACCTCCATCTTCCCCGAGAGAGCATCGACCTTTGTCACCTTCTTCTTCTTCTTCTTCTTCTTATCCGTTTCATTTGCGTTCTTGGGACTGGAGGAAGAGGCGTCTGTATCGCTTGCGTACTGGAGCGCCTCTTCCTCCTCCTCCTCGAGGCTATACTTCCCCTCGTTGTCATCATCTTCATCCTCCTCCAGGCCTTCAGCGTCACATCCTGGAAATGCCCTCTTTGCCTTCCCGGTTTTTGTAGTCCGGATTCGATATTCCTCATCGGAAGGGAGGCCCAGGTGATCTGACAGGATATCCTTCACAAGCTGGGCGGTGGTGTTGTGCCAGTGGGTCTCGTTCCTTGGTGCAACATAGATCTTCCATGACACCACGTAGAACACCATGCAGGTCGTAGGACCAGGAGTGGGAGCAGAAGTCGGGGCTGGAGTGGGACCAGGAGTGGGAGCAGCAGTCGGGGCTGGTGTGGGACTGATCGTGGTTGGAAACGGTGTGACCGTAGGGGCCGGTGTGGCGGTGGACTCAGTAGGCTCTGGTGTGGGCTCGTGAGTTGCAGGGGGCTTGGGAGTCGGGGACGGTGCTGGCTGAGGAGTAGGGGTTGAAGGCTCTACAGTTGGGGCGGGCGTGGGGGCAGGGGTTTCTGGTGGTGGGGACGGCTCAGGTGGGGGACTGGGAGCTGGGGTTGGTGAGGAAGCAGGGATCAGCTTCACAGAGGAAGACTCGATCTCAATCTCTCCATACTTTTGCATGACTCTGTCCCCCATCAGCCCCCTGCCATCAAGCTCCCCATCTTCCAGCTTGGAAGCCATCGCCTCCACCTTGGTTTCCGTGGCCTCCGGGAAGCCCAGCTGCATCTCAAGCACCACTCCACACATTCCAGGCTTGGTGGGGCATGGGTCTACATAGGAGATGGAGGCGTTGACACTGTCTTCACCTGTAGATCTCGAGATCCCGTCCCTCAGGTCTTGCTCAAAGCTTGCCCTGAACCTTTTGTCGTCCAGGAGTTCGGGGCGGAGCTCTCTGCTCGTGGCATTCAGTGACAGGAGGCATGTGGCAGGCTCTCCCCCATCCCCATGGTGTGACTGAGAGACTGCCAGAGTTACTACGAGTACTGCGAGAAGGAGCACTGCCCCAAGACCGGCATATGCCATAAACCATGTTGAGCCGACAGGCAGTTGCTGGCAGCAAGTACAGTACCATGGACTTGACTCGGCCGTCATCCCTTCAGCCTGCATTGGCATCCCGAGCAGGAACTCATCAGCTCAAGGCTGGATGAACCATAGTGCTGTTTGGCCGGTCATTGATTGAAAAGCTATGTCGCAGCTTGCACATAAAGGCTGTCTGACGACATATCAGGCATCTGGGTATGAACTGTTTAGAGCTGAGTGGAATAGAGTCCTCAAAAGCAAAGACAGAGGGCGGAACGATTAGTGGTATCATCATACGTGGCTACTCTAGGTCGGCCAGAAGTCTGGCAGAGATCAAGGCGGTAGGATGCAGTAGCTGCACGGTTCACTGCTGCAGCTAGCTAGCTCCTCAACTATGGCAGATCATTCAACTAGGTAAGTCGGGCGGGTGTGTATACGGGTAGGTGGGTATGCTCGTGAGTTTGGAAACGGGGGGGGGGGGGGGCTTCTTTCGCGGGACGACACCGCATCCGGACAGCTATGAACCGTCATGAGATGATCCCGGCACAAGCATAGAGTAGGACAAGCTAGGAACATACTGTCGCGTGAGCGTTAACTACGTTGCATGCATGGAGGCGGTGTCCGTGATAGAGATCGTAGGAAAAATTATAAACACCATCACGCACCTCCACCTGGGAGGACTCCAAAAGCGGGGCCTCCTCGTCTTGGCAGGCAGCGGAGGCCTCGTCAACCTGCTCCCCTGTCGATGCTGATGGTTCCGACATCGATGGTAATTGGCAACCTATCCCGCCCGGCCTTCAAGGTGGTGGTATATAGCTAGGTCGACGAGCAGCTGTCGCTGCCCTGGCGCGCAGCCGGTTGTGCTCAGCCTCTGGTCCCGCCACCGCCCAAATTCGCCGCTTTCTCCTCTGTCTACAGTTCAATGAATGCCTGTATGCGAGCAGCACGGTGATGGGGTTCATCTATACATGATGCGCTAGAGTCGGCGCCTGAGAAGTATGTATGAATACGCCTTACTGAACGCCGACTGGTACCTGGATCGTGGGCATCTACCTATTGTGTTGGTATGCAACCAGACTGGGCCGGCGTGGTCTGGTGTCCGCAGCACATCCGGTCTCGCCAGGCTGACCACAAAGAGACGGTTCGAGCAACCTTAGCTCGATTCAGTGTACCTACCTGTCGAGAACGTGCTGATCCCGTGGCACAGCAACATGGTCTCGTCGCTAGAACGTAGTTGTCTGGTGCTCGTTCCGACACATCCCTGGTCTACCATCCAAGTGTCATCACGTGTGGCTGGCCAGGACGTCTGTACAAGCTGACAAGCATGATGCATCCCCCTAGGTACCCTACCCTACTCTTTGCAGGAACTAGCTGGTCCTACGCGATATGTACGTACCATCCGGCAACTTTCAGTGCGATTTGTGATGCGTAAGTGCAATGTATGCCCCATCGAGCTGCACCTGTCTGGCATGAATCCTCCTGACGTGGTGTTCGACGTGAACACATGCATACGAGTACTGTAGGGTAGCTAATTTCTGAAGATGTGTGTCTGTGTTGGTACGAGTACGGCAGTACGGATACACTGGATGCATGTACTCGTACGGATATGAGTACCCTACGGGCTACGAGTGTCACGAGTACATGGTAAGTAATGCATACATATTATTATAGTACAGTATACAATCATAGTACGAGTAGGAGTAGGCAGGTCCCCTACCTACGTAAGCGTAGGGCTTAGGCTAGGTAGCTACTGTAGGTAGGTAGGTACCAGCTAGGTAGGTACCGACCATCGATAGATCGATCGATCATGATCGGGTAGGGTACCTAGGGTAGACCTACCCTATATGAATGCCTGCACCCGTGTACAACTGCTTGTATTCGTACTCGTACTGCGCATGGGCACAATTCATTACGAGTAGTAGCGCGAGCATTGAGCGCGTACATGAGGTCGTACTCCTGGTACTCCTGGTACTCGTACGAGTACTCAGTACAGTGCAGGTACTACCAGGTCGGTATGAAATTATTTAATTTCATAATTTGTGTCTACTCCTATTATGCATGCCGACATCCTCTGATGTCCTCTGACTGTCCAGACTCCAGATATCAAGCGCCCCGCCCGGAGAAAAAAAATCATTGGCCTGACCTGCTGCTCGTACGGTACTGTCCCCTACCAGTAAAACTGCGGTGAGGTAGGTACCCACCCTACATGTATCCCAAAACCGCATGTCGCCCCAGGCCCTAGCGGCAGACCGGGCGGGTCGATCATCATATTCGCGATGTTCACTGCAGTGTGCACGTACTAGTATGCTTGCCTTCCCCCGCCCGGGGGATCGAAATATTCCCACTTGCTGACAGCTGTGAAAGTATGGTAGGGTAGGTACCCTACCTTTCGGACAGCTGTGCAAGATATTAGGGCATAACAGGTGCCGGTAGCCAGTGAGTGGTGATAGGTTGTCACAGACCCAGTGCTGGTAGCCAGTGCGTGGTAGATGGAGAAGTGCGTGGTAGATGGAGATAGGGATACGTAGGATCTACGAGTATGAAGTATGTGACCACCACCAATGCTACCCTACCCTACCCACCAATCTCCTCTCTCGACTAGGGTACCTCTCTAGCTACTTAGAGGGTGCCTACTGCCTACCTCCTTGGACACATGCCGGCTACTATACCTGAGAGGAAAAGATTCAAGAGATTCATAACGAACAGTTGTCGAAGTCCCACGCGAGTGCAAGAGCATGAGTGCGTAATGTCCACAATTATTCGTTTGAATCTCTAGGCTTTTTCCGATCGAACTGCATTCCTTCGGGTAAAGTCACGAATGTATACGAATATCCCGGGGTGGAGTATTGGACATGGTTTGGACATCATCCACAGGATGTATAGTAGGTAGACAGGATATCCTGGAATATTAGAATGCTGAAGTCCAACACATGTCTCAGATTTATTCTTGAATCAGGATATCATCAGGTTATTTCGTTATTCTACACGATACGCAAGATTTTCCGGATAATCCTGGGGCGCACTACACTACATAATATGTGCACACCGGCCTTAACTTCAGGCTGCGGCCGTTCGCGGCCTTTGCTGTGCCGGGCATCAGATGATCTCATCGCACGACGGCCGTCGCCAGCCGAGTTGCCACAACATCACCGCCAGGCGGCTAACTCTTCAGAAGGCTGCGACTGGCGTTCTCGCACACCCCTAGGTGTTATCTGATCTACATCCTTCAGGAGCTGCCCCGGCCTGCTCCCCTCCGCCGCAAGGTATGCTGCTCAACAACCTACGGCCTGTAGGCAAAGCCGCGAATGCGTACAAGACCGTTACCGTACGGGAGACCACGTTGGCCGCCAACGGACTCTCGCTGGGCCCCGGCGTTTTGCGACCGTTGGTTCAACCCCTCGATGGCAGATGCCCGCATGCACGCTGGGAGGCAGGGCTGGCACAATAGGCGCATCCATTTGTCTTGTGCCCTCCATCACTCCGCTTTGAGGTAATTGAATGAACTGGTGCCCATAGGGCCCACGCCCCGTCTTCAGGTTCCCGTTAGAACCCACGCTCGGTGTCGGGCTTGCCTTGAAAAACAGTACGCCATCACACGGTACCCTACTCAACCCAACCAAACAAACGACTTTGCCAACTCACTCTGCTGCGGCCCAGCACGCCGACCAACAGAAGCTGCCAAGCTCAAACCCGGGCTCTCGCCTCTGCCCTAATCACTGAACAGACTGTCAATATCACTGGACGCCCACTGTATCTCATCGCTGTCGTCTTTTTGTGGGTATCCTCTACGATTTCGCTCCCCACTGGCTTGCAGTCGCGACTCCTTCCACAACCCCTCGAAAGGACTTGCATTTCCTTTCCCCGCCAGCGACTCACGGTCGGCCCGTCGGCCCGTCGGCCCGTCGGCCCGTCGGCCCGTGCGGCTCTCGTGCGAAATGCCGCCTCTTTATCAGTCCCGATTTACCCCGCGCCCCGGCGGCAGGCATGCGGCCTTCTGTGAAGCATGCACGCTCGCAGCAGCGGCACGCCGAGAACGGGCCGCGACGCCACGGATCGAACCCTATAACTTCTGTCAGTCCGTCAAGGCCGCCTCCTCTTCCCTGGTCGGGCCCATGCACGAACGGTCGACGGTACCTTGACTTTGCCGGAACATTCGGGGACGCGCGAGCAGCGGTGTGAGTGTTTTTACAGCTAGGCGTGTGGGGGCGCATCGGAAGCGCGTAGCAGAAGAAGGTGGGAAGTGCAGGGCCGGAAGGGGCGGCGGGTCTTCACGACATCATTGGCCCTTGTCAGCCTCATGACCAAGTGCGGGTTCCTGGCAGACGGCATGCTGTCCATCGGTACCCAGAAGTAGACAACTCCTGCTCCCGGTCAAATCTAGGGGGAGAACGCATGGCGAGCGGGTGGGTGGGTGGGTGGGTGGGTGTTCTCACACTCTCACCTCTGTCGTCCACTCGCGGTAAAAGCCGTGCTGCGTTTCCAGAGTATCCGTAACACGTCTTGATCAAATGCCTCTCCCTGGCAACTCCACCATCTCTCTCCGAAACCCCTCCCCCCTTGCTCCGATATTATCCTGTGCTATGTCCCCCCCAACCATCCCCAGCTATCAATAAGGGGCCTCACAGCTGTCCTGTGGGTACCGTGCATCCCACTACTCATAGCAGTGTAATTTTCCCAACACCCCCCCCCCCCTCGGGCGGTGCCCGGGCGATAACGTGGGATTTCTTGGCTGCCTCTCATTCCTGACAGATCTGGTGCCTGTGTTGTCCGCGCATTCACCCAGGTACAGAATGACTATGACATAGGAGAGGGGCACAGTTATGACCAGTACAGTTAAGCAGCAACGGCTGCTCAAGCAGCTGGAGGAGATCGGGAATTGCTTCAGCAAACCCGAGGTCCCCCACTCTGAGCGACTGCAGAAATGCGCACAGCTGAAGTCATGTATAAGCACAGTAGAGAAGGTCTGCACAGACCTCAGAGACTCGCAGGAGGCTCTGAAAGCCGGCAGTGGCGGCAGTGGCGGGAGCGCCGCGTTGCTGCAACAGAAGCTGGACGAGGCAACTGCCGGCCTGGAACGAGAGCAGGCCAAGGCCAAGGAGCTGGAGGCGACCCTCCAGCGATCTACTGGCCGAGGCAGTTCTGCCGCTGAGGTACGGCAACTGACGAACCGCATCACTCAGCTGGAGAAGGATCTCCAGGAGCGCACAGAACAGATGGAGGAGACTGCCTCTCGCCTTGGCCAGGCAGGTGGCGCGAAGGCCAGTGGGCGAGAGCAAGCGTTGCTGAGCCGCGTTGCCGCCCTCACCACTGAGGTCAATGCCAAGGCGGCGGAGGTGGAAGAGATGCGCGGGCAGCTCGAACTCAGCCAGAAGCAGCTCTGGCAGACCAGGGAGATGTACAACTCTCTCAAGGAGGCGAAGGAATCCGAGACTGCGAGGCACACCGCCGAGATGGATCGGATGAGGCACCAGCTGGAGCAGCTCCACCAAATAAGCTCTCAGCCAAACACCCCCGACCGGTTCGGCCCCGACTCCCCCAGGTCCAGGTCCATCCATGACGACGAGCTGACGCCGGCAGACAGCGCTCACCACCGTCGCCAGCTGGCGATGGAGAGGCAGGAGAATGCCCGTCTCCGTCGCGAGAGGGATGAGGCCCGCTCTGAGCTGGATCACCAGAGTGCCGAGCTCAGGCGCACACAGGTCAGTCACTGCCATAGACTCTGCGGCACATGGACTTTCCCATGCCCACCCCTCCTAGCCCCATTCCACCCCTTGACTGCTGCCTCGCTGCCGCGACTAAACCGTAGTCCTTTCCACCCCACACCGCTTGCTTGCGCGGTCCCTCCTCACTTCCTGTGTAGCTTCGCAGGTTTTACTCAACTCTGCAAGGCTGACCTGTTTTGCTTCATCGTCCTCTCAACTCCCCTTGTGCTAATCGTGAATGCTTGCACTCGGAATTCACTCATCCTTATTTTCTCGAGTTGTGTGGCTTAGCCGCTCTGCGTAGGGTGAGAGAGAGAGAGAGAGAGAGAGAGAGAGACAGACAGACAGACAGACAGAGACAGAGAGACAGAGAGAGAGAGAGAGAGACACACAGACAGACAGACAGACACAGACAGAGAAGGAGAGGGAGAGAGACAGAGACAGAGACACATAGAGAGGGAGAGAGAGAGTGTGTGAGACTTGATCTTCACATCTGTTCTGATCTTTGGCTCTGTTCCCACTCTCCATTTCCTTTCATTCCCCACCGCAAACGACAGCGGTGGGGTGCGGCGATGGCCAGATTTATGTTTCCCTGCTTCAGCAGCGTGCATGGGCTCAGGGGTGGGGGGTCGAGGGCCGGTACGCAGTGCACAGCGTGCCTTTTGCCTTCTTCGGTCCCTTGGCTCCGGCTGAGCATTCGCAATGTCATGCTGCAGGTGATCCTGACAGGTGTTAAGAATGAGATGGAGATCCTCTCCTCCAAAGCTGAGGGCATGGCCAACGAGGTGGAATACCGCAAGCAGAACGCTGCGCAGCTGACTCGCGAGCTGGACATCATGAAGGACCGGCTGTCCACGAAGGACGCCCAGCTGAAGGAGGCAAAGCTTCGCTCCAGCATGGACGTCGACAGCTCGATTTACATGGCCGGCGCCCCCCGCAAGGGCCGCGGCATCTCGTCAGCAGAGCCTTTTGCTACCGACCGTGACCGGCAGCTGGCCAAGCTGCATCAGGAGAGGGCGGAGCTGCTGGCCCAGATGGAGCGCCTCCGCAACCAGAACCTGAAGCTGAACCGCGGCCTCGCAAACGCCAGCAAGCAAGGGAACATGCTGCAAGACAAGATCAAGAGCCTCCTTGCCCGTGAGTCCGATGCCCATGACCGCAACTCAAAGCTTGTGGACTCGCTGAAACAGGCCGGTGCCCCCATTCCTTACGGGGTCACACTGGGCCCTGAGCTGCACGAGCAGCACGAGTACGACAAGAAGCTGTTTGAGAAAGCGCCGCCCCTCCAGTTCCAGCCGGAAGGCCTCGAGGAGGAGCTCCTGCTGAGCCCGGGGCCGGGTGACATGGGCCCGGCAGCGTGGGACCAGTCCACAACGCGGTCGCTTCTCAACACGACCGATGACACGGACGACTCGGCCGCCACACAGGCCATCGCCGACGAGATGGCCAAGCTACAGCACGACGCCAACACCACGCTTGCGCAGCTGCGTGACTCCGGAACCACCCTGGAGAGCACGCAGCAGCAGCTTGCTCAGGCCATGGCGGAACTCTCGGCGCGGGACCGTGAGCTGGAGGCATCCAACGGGGAGAAGGCAATGGCGTTGGCCATGCTCCTGGCGCGGATGGACGTTCTGCGCCGCCTCGCTGACGAGCTCGAGGTGAGACCACAAAGCACTCCCGCCATCATCCGCTCTCTCCACGCTGACACGTTCACTGCCTTTCTTTGTCTGCTCAGCGATGCCTGACGGGAAAACCTGGACAGATGCGCTCCGGTCCTGTGGTCCCCCCCCCCCCTCCCCCTGACGTCTGGTCTCTATCAGAGCCAGCGAAGCACTGTGTTGTACTGTTCTGTTCCCGAGGGGGTAGTGACGAGGAAGCATCGTTGTCTGGAACTGTCGTTGTCGGAGACCATCGGGATAGGGGAGGTCACACAGGGGAAAGGGCGGGGCCACCGGGCGGGGGCGCCGGGGGGGGGGGGGGGGGGGGGGCAGGGCGTGCATTCCTTCCCTGCCATCGCTGCAGGCAGGCAACGTTTGTGTTCCCGGCACCTGGGATGTCGCAGAGAGCGCCCATCCGCAGCAACCCCAGCACTTTTGCTTGCCAAAGAGTTTCTTGCGTTCGCTCCCTCGTATTGCCCCGGTTGTTCGTTCTAATAGGATTCGTCCAGTATCCGTGCCTGCAGCGTTCGGCGGTCGATGCGGCCGCCAGATGCAGTCCTGTAGGCATTGTCGAGCAGCTTACCTTCGATCCGCTGGTCGAATAGCTCACCGGCCTTCTGCTTCTGCCTTGTCTCCACCTGGGCACATGTCCCTCTGTCTCATCGCCCCCCTCCGCCGCCGTCACGTCCCCATGTCTACAGGCCACCGCCCCTCTCCGACTCGCTTCCGCCCTGGCTCCCCTCCGATCCCCGCTTTCGCCTGGGCCTACCCCCCCCCTCCCCCCACAGGTGCCAGTTCTCCCTCCCCCCCAGGTGCCAGTCAGCAGCCCCGCTGAGCCCTGTGCCTCGTCTTTCCAGGAGGCGAAGCGCGCTCTTCCCGCTCAGTCCAAGGGCTTGACCCCTGAGATGGAGGCTCAGCTGCTTGAGGCCAGTGACAAGGTAGCAGCAACCGATGAGGCCTGCCAGGTGCTTCAGTCTCAGCTGGTGGAGATCGAAGGGCAAATGCGGGCGCTCAAGAAGGCCAACGCCGGCTTGGAGGACTTCACCAAGGAGCTCCAGGACCAGAACCTGGATGTGGTCCAGCAGAGGGACGAGCTGCAGCAGGCGCTGTACGCCGCCACGGAGAACGCCGTGCTGCTGGAAGACCAAGTGCAGTCCATGAAGGCCGCCGCCGACGGCACGCAGCAGGCGCTGGCGCTTGCAAGGAACTCCAAGGCCCAGGACAGCGCCCTGGTCTCCGCGTGGCAGAATGAGCGTGATGCCGCCGTCAAGGAGATGGAGCGTGTGCGCAAGGCGCTGCTCTCCCTGCAGGACGACCTTCTCAACCGGGAGGAGGAGCTTGAGGGGCTGACGAAGAACCTCAACACTGCCCGGGGTGAGAAGGCTCTCACTCAGGCGATTCTCCTCGGCTGGCTTGACCTGTTCCGCAAGGTGCGGGACCAGCTGGGCGAAGCGCTTGCAAAGCTGGACGGCACAGAGGCAGAGAACGGCGATCTCAGTGACCTCGCAGGGAACTATGAGGAGGCTCTCAGGGACATCGCCGCAAAGCTGGATCGCCCAGCGTCCCGCGACGCCGGCAGCATGCAGGGTGAAGAGCTGTCAGCTGCGGTGAAGGCTGACGTCGGCCATGCCCTTGCGGACCTGGACGCTGCCCAGCAGCTGTGCCGGGTGCTGGAGATGTACCACGTGGGATTGGAGGATGTGCACACCGCTCTGCTGGCCACCGCGGAGGGTGTGCCCGCCAACGCATCCCCGCATCTGCTCGAGAATGCGCTGGATGGTGACACACAGCAGCTGCGGCAGTTCATCCGTGATGGCCTGGACGCCCAGCAGGCAGCTGCGGACGAAGAGCCGGATCCTGAGAGCGAGCGGCAGGTGGTCTGCGCTGCCCAGTATGCCCAGCAGGTTCGCCAGGCAGTGCTTGACCTCGCCGCTGAGCGTGCTGGGCTCGACACTGAGCTCAGACCACTGTCTATCTACAAGGATGCTGTCCAGCAGATGCACAAGGACATCATCGCCTCGCTGGACAACCCACCGGCTGAGGCTGCTGATGCCACGACGGCAGCCGTGCCGGACAGCAGCACCGCCTCCCCGGATGACGTCGCGGATGCGGTGAGGAAGGAGCTGGAGTACGCCGTCAAGGTTGCAGACGACCTTGCCCAGACCCTGGCTGAGAAGGAGGCCCTGCGCAAGGCGGTGTCCAAGCTGGAGCCGGAGGCGGTTGCGTTGGGCCTCAACCTGGACAACTCGGAGAAGGCTGCGGCTCGCCTGGATGAGGAGGTGGCGGATCTCAAGGCAGAGGCAGAGAAGGCCGCGGCGGAGGCCGAGGCCCGCGAGGCCCAGCTCGGTGTGCTCGAGGATGAGGTCAAGGCTATGCTCGAGGCCAACGAAGGCCTCCAACAGAAGGTGGAGGACTTGGAGGATTCGCTCGCAGCCGCCCAGAACGACCTGCTCGGGCAGGGCAAGGCGATGGATGGCTTCCGCGACGCACTGCACAAAGTCTACGACGAGGCTGCTGCGTCTGCTGGTGAGCCGGTCGACGAAGATGCCAAGACCGATGTGCTGAGCAGCGGCCTCACCCGCGCGGCTTCGATGGCTGTGCCGCTGGTGGAGCAGGAGCTCGCCAGGGCAGAGGAGGCCAGGCGGAAGATCAAGGATCTGGAGAGAGACTTGGCAGAGACCGAGGCCGCCTTGGCCGAGGAGGAGGCAGAGCGCAAGCAAGCCCAGGCCAAGCTCGGCGCCGCTCAGGATGCCCTCCATGGTGTGTTTGAGGAGGCAGCGCGGTCTGCCGGCGAGGACACCTCTCAGGACCGCGAGCTCCACGCGGTGGCACCCGGCGGCCTCACCAACAAGGCCAACCGTGCCCTCCCACTGGCCAAGAGCGAGCTCGAGCGGCTGCCGGCTCTCAAAAAGCGTCTTGCGGACGTCGAGGGGGAGCTGGAAAAGACAGAGAAGGCTTTGGAGGAGGAGAAGGATAAACTTGAGGCCGGCCTCCAAGCTCTCCATGATATATATGGCGAGGCTGCCGCCTCTGCCGGCGAGAGCGTCGACCCTCAAGGACGGGACCTCAAGAGCTTGGCTCCAAATGGGCTTACCATGCGTGCCACCAGGGCCCTGCCACTCGTCCAGAGCGAGCTGGCGAAGAAAGCCTATGACCAGAAGGCCATGGAGGAATTGGAGAAAGCCCTGGAGAAGGCTGGCGAGGATGCGGCTGCAGCGAAGGCCGATCACGAGGAGGCGGAGGGAAAGCTCGACAAGGCCCAGGAAGCCCTCCACAACATCTTCGGCGAGGCTGCTGCATCGGCTGGGGAAGCGGTTGACCCCGAGGGGCGCGACCTGAAGGCTAAGTCCCCCGAGGGACTGACCCTCAGAGCCTCCAAGGCTCTTCCCTTGGTCAAGGACGAGCTGGAGAAGCTGTCTAAAGCCGGCAAGGCCCTGGATGCAGCTCAGGATGCCCTCCATGATATCTATGAGGAGGCGGCCAAGTCTGCTGACGAGCCTGTCGACCCTCAGGGCCGCGACCTCAAGGCCACCACCCCGGAAGGTCTCACCCTCAGGGCATCCAAGGCCCTCCCGCTGGTCAAAGCTGAGCTGGAGAAGCTCGGCAAGACCGTAGACGCCGCCCAGGACGCCCTCCATGACATTTATGGCGAGGCAGCCAAATCTGCTGGGGAGACCGTGGACCCACACGGCCGTGATCTTAAGGCCACCACGCCGGAAGGCCTCACCCTCAGGGCATCCCAGGCCCTGCCCAAGGTCAAAGGCGAATTGGAAAAGCTTGGAGGCACCGTGGATGCCGCTCATGGTGCCCTCCACGACATCTATGAGGAGGCCGCCAAGGCTGCTGGGGAGACCGTTGACCCCCAGGGCCGTGACCTTAAGGCCACCACCCCTGAAGGTCTCACTGTCCGTGCCTCCAAGGCCCTTCCCATGGTTCAGGATGGGCTGCGAAAGCTTGCAGAGACGGACGGTGCACTTGACGCGGCCCAGGCTGCCCTTCATGACATCTACGGCGAGGCTGCCAAGTCAGCCGGCGAGCCTGTAGATTCTCAAGGCCGTGACCTCAAGGCCACCACCCCTGAGGGCCTCACCGTGCGAGCCTCCAAGGCCCTGCCGCTGGTGAAGGGCGAGCTGGAGAAGCTTGCCAGCACTGGTGGCACCCTCAAGGCTGCCCAGGATGCCCTCCACGACATCTACGGTGAGGCTGCCGCATCCGCCGGGGAGACCGTCGACCCCCAGGGCCGCGACCTCAAGGCCACCACCCCTGATGGCCTCACCCTCCGCGCCTCCAACGCCCTTCCCAAGGTCAAGGATGAGCTGGACAGGCTGGGCGGTGCTCTGGGAGCTGCCCAGGACGCCCTCCACGACGTGTTCGCAGCTGCCGCTGAGTCTGCTGGAGAGCCGGTGGACCCCCAGGGACGCGACCTGAAGGCCACCAACCCTGAGGGCATCACAGTGCGGGCTGCCCAGGCCCTGCCCATGGTGCAGGGCGAGCTGGAGAAGCTGGCCAAGACTGGGGGTGCTCTGGGAGCTGCCCAGGATGCCTTGCATGACATCTTTGCAGAGGCCGCTGCATCTGCGGGTGAGCCGGTGGATGCTGCTGGCCAGGACCTCAAGGCCACCACCCCCGAGGGCATCACAGTGCGGGCGTCCAAGGCCCTGCCTATGGTCCAGGGCGAGCTGGAGAAGCTGTCAAGCACTGGGGGTGCTCTGGGAGCTGCCCAGGACGCCCTCCATGACATCTTCGAGGAGGCAGCAAAGTCCGCTGGAGAGACTGTCGACCCGCAGGGCCGCGACCTCAAGGCCACCACCCCCGAAGGCATCACTGTCCGTGCCTCCAAGGCCCTCCCCATGGTGCAGGGCGAGCTGGAGAAGCTGGCCAACACGGGCAGTGCCCTCAAGGCTGCCCAGGATGCACTCCATGACCTGTACAGTGAGGCCGCAAAGTTGGCCGGGGAGGCGGTGGACCCTCAGGGCCGCGACCTCAAGGCCACCACCCCCGAGGGGTTGAGCCTGCGTGCTTCAAAGGCTGTGCCACTCGTGAAGGGTGAGCTGGAGAAGCTGGCGAAGAAGGTGGATGCAGCTCAGGATGCCCTCCACGACATCTATGGTGAGGCTGCGGCATCTGCTGGGGAGACCGTGGACCCCCAGGGCCGCGACCTCAAGGCCACCACCCCTGATGGCCTCACCCTGCGCGCCTCCAAGGCCCTTCCCAAGGTCAAGGATGAGCTGGACAGGCTGGGCGGTGCTCTGGGAGCTGCCCAGGACGCCCTCCACGACGTGTTTGCAGCTGCCGCTGAGTCTGCTGGGGAGAGGGTGGACCCTCAGGGCCGCGACCTGAAGGCCACCACCCCTGAGGGCATCACAGTGCGGGCTGCCCAGGCCCTGCCCATGGTCCAGGGCGAGCTGGAGAAGCTGGCCAAGACTGGGGGTGCTCTGGGAGCTGCCCAGGATGCCTTGCATGACATCTTTGAAGAGGCCGCTGCATCTGCGGGCGAGGTAGTGGATGCTGCTGGCCAGGACCTCAAGGCCACCACCCCCGAGGGCATCACAGTGCGGGCGTCCAAGGCCCTGCCGCTGGTGAAGGGCGAGCTGGAGAAGCTGTCAAGCACTGGGGGTGCTCTGGGAGCTGCCCAGGATGCCCTCCATGACATCTTTGAGGAGGCAGCAAAGTCCGCTGGAGAGACTGTCGACCCCCAGGGCCGCGACCTGAAGGCCACCACCCCCGAAGGCATCACCCTACGCGCCTCCAAGGCCCTTCCCAAGGTCAAGGATGAGCTGGACAGGCTGGGCGGTGCTCTGGGAGCTGCCCAGGACGCCCTCCACGACGTGTTCGCAGCCGCCGCGGACTCTGCTGGAGAGCCGGTGGACCCTCAGGGCCGCGACCTGAAGGCCACCACCCCCGAGGGCATCACAGTGCGGGCTGCCCAGGCCCTGCCCATGGTCCAGGGCGAGCTGGAGAAGCTGGCCAAGACTGGGGGTGCTCTGGGAGCTGCCCAGGATGCCTTGCATGACATCTTTGCAGAGGCCGCTGCATCTGCGGGCGAGGCAGTGGACGCTGCTGGAAGCGATCTGAAGGCCACCACCCCCGAGGGCCTCACTGTGCGGGCGTCCAAGGCCCTGCCCCTCGTGAAGGGAGAGCTGGAGAAGCTGTCAAACACTGGCGGTGCTCTGGGAGCTGCCCAGGATGCCCTCCATGACATCTTCGAGGAGGCAGCAAAGTCCGCCGGAGAGACTGTCGACCCCCAGGGCCGCGACCTGAAGGCCACCACCCCCGAAGGCATCACTGTCCGTGCCTCCAAGGCCCTCCCCATGGTGCAGGGCGAGCTGGAGAAGCTGGCCAACACGGGCAGTGCCCTCAAGGCTGCCCAGGATGCACTCCATGACCTGTACAGTGAGGCTGCAAAGTTGGCCGGGGAGGCGGTGGACCCCCAGGGCCGCGACCTCAAGGCCACCACCCCTGAGGGGTTGAGCCTGCGTGCTTCAAAGGCTGTGCCGCTCGTGAAGGGTGAGCTGGAGAAGCTGGCGAAGAAGGTGGATGCAGCTCAGGATGCCCTCCACGACATCTATGGTGAGGCTGCGGCATCTGCTGGGGAGACCGTGGACCCCCAGGGCCGCGACCTCAAGGCCACCACTCCCGAAGGCCTCACCCTGCGAGCGTCCAAGGCCCTTCCCAAGGTCAAGGATGAGCTGGACAGGCTGGGCGGTGCCCTGGGAGCTGCCCAGGACGCCCTCCACGATGTGTTCGCGGCCGCCGCTGAGTCTGCTGGGGAGAGGGTGGACCCTCAGGGCCGCGACCTGAAGGCCACCACCCCCGAGGGCATCACAGTGCGGGCTGCCCAGGCCCTGCCCATGGTCCAGGGCGAGCTGGAGAAGCTGGCCAAGACTGGGGGTGCTCTGGGAGCTGCCCAGGATGCCTTGCATGACATCTTTGAAGAGGCCGCTGCATCTGCGGGCGAGGTAGTGGACGCTGCTGGCCAGGACCTCAAGGCCACCACCCCAGAAGGCCTCACCCTCAGAG
This sequence comes from Convolutriloba macropyga, assembly GCF_964194025.1. Taxonomy (NCBI): domain Eukaryota; kingdom Metazoa; phylum Xenacoelomorpha; order Acoela; family Convolutidae; genus Convolutriloba; species Convolutriloba macropyga. The sequence continues at coordinate 11,872 of NW_027449588.1, read as the reverse complement.
CGTCCAAGGCCCTGCCACTGGTGAAGGGCGAGCTGGAGAAGCTGTCAAACACTGGGGGTGCTCTGGGAGCTGCCCAGGACGCCCTCCACGACATCTTTGAGGAGGCAGCAAAGTCCGCCGGAGAGACTGTCGACCCCCAGGGCCGCGACCTGAAGGCCACCACCCCCGAGGGCCTCACTGTGCGGGCGTCCAAGGCCCTGCCTATGGTCCAGGGCGAGCTGGAGAAGCTGTCAAACACTGGCGGTGCTCTGGGAGCTGCCCAGGATGCACTCCATGACATCTTCGAGGAGGCAGCAAAGTCCGCTGGAGAGACCGTGGACCCCCAGGGCCGCGACCTCAAGGCCACCACCCCCGAAGGCATCACTGTCCGTGCCTCCAAGGCCCTCCCCATGGTGCAGGGTGAGCTGGAGAAGCTGGCCAACACGGGCAGTGCCCTCAAGGCTGCCCAGGATGCACTCCATGACCTGTACAGCGAGGCCGCAAAGTTGGCCGGGGAGGCGGTGGACCCCCAGGGCCGCGACCTCAAGGCCACCACCCCCGAGGGGTTGAGCCTGCGTGCTTCAAAGGCTGTGCCACTCGTGAAGGGTGAGCTGGAGAAGCTGGCGAAGAAGGTGGATGCAGCTCAGGATGCCCTCCACGACATCTATGGTGAGGCTGCGGCATCTGCTGGGGAGACCGTGGACCCCCAGGGCCGTGACCTCAAGGCCACCACCCCTGATGGCCTCACCGTGCGAGCGTCCAAGGCCCTTCCCAAGGTCAAGGATGAGCTGGACAGGCTGGGCGGCGCTCTGGGAGCTGCCCAGGACGCCCTCCACGACGTGTTTGCAGCTGCCGCTGAGTCTGCTGGGGAGAGGGTGGACCCTCAGGGCCGCGACCTGAAGGCCACCACCCCTGAGGGCATCACAGTGCGGGCTGCCCAGGCCCTGCCCATGGTGCAGGGCGAGCTGGAGAAGCTGGCCAAGACTGGGGGTGCTCTGGGAGCTGCCCAGGATGCGCTCCACGATATATATGGTGAAGCTGCACAGGCAGCCGGAGAGACTATCGACCCCACGGGAAGCGATCTGAAGGCCACCACTCCTGAGGGGCTCACAGTTCGGGCGTCTAAGGCCCTGCCACTGGTGAAGCGAGAGCTGGATAAGCTGTCCGGCACAGTGGAAGCTGCACAGGACGCCCTCCACGGCATCTATGAGGAGGCCGCAAAGGCCTCTGGTGAGGTAGTGGACCCCCAGGGCCGCGACCTGAAGGCCACCACCCCTGAAGGCCTCACAGTCCGGGCCGCCAGCGCCCTGCCAATGGTCAAGGACGGGTTCGAGAAGGCGGCCAACGCCAGCAATGCCCTGCAGGCTGCCCAGGACGCCCTCCATGATATCTACGATGAGGCCGCCACCTCCGCCGGTGAGAAGGCTGATCCTCTAGGACGTGACCTGAAGGACACCACCCCCGAGGGCATCACTGTCCGTGCCTCAAAGGCCCTCCCGCTTGTGAAGGGTGAGCTCGAGAAGCTTTCAAATGCCGGGGCTGCGCTTGGTTCAGCTCAGGATGCCCTGCACGACATCTTTGAGGAGGCGGCAAAGAGTGCTGGCGAGACCGTGGACCCCCAGGGCCGCGATCTCAAGGCCACCACCCCTGAAGGCCTCACGCTCCGGGCCTCCAAGGCCCTTCCCCTCGTCAAGGGCGAGCTTCAGAAGCTTGCGACCACTGGCACCGCGAGCGATGCTGCCCACGATGCCCTCCATAAGATCTACGAGGAAGCTGCCAAGTCGGCAGGAGAGTCCGTCGACCCCCAAGGCCGCGACCTCAAGGCCACCACCCCCGAGGGGCTCACCGTCAGGGCCTCCAAGGCTCTTCCACTGGTGAAGGGCGAGCTGGAGAAGCTGGCCAAGAGAGCAGAAGCAGCTCAGGACGCCCTCCACGACATCTTTGAGGAGGCGGCAAAGTCCGCTGGAGAGACCGTCGACCCGCAAGGCCGCGACCTCAAGGCCACCACCCCTGAGGGCATCACCGTCCGGGCTGCCAAGGCCCTCCCCATGGTCAAGGGCGAGATGGAAAAGTTGGCCAATGCTGGAGATGCTTTGGGGGCTGCACAGGACGCCCTGCATGGCATCTACGGGGAGGCGGCGAAGTCCGCTGGACAGGTCATCGATCCACAGGGTCGCGACCTCAAGGCCACCACCCCAGAAGGGATCAGCGTCCGCGCCTCCAAGGCCCTTCCTTTGACGAAGGGCGAGCTCGAGAAGTACGCTGCTCTGAAGGACCGGGCAGAGGAGCTTGAGGTAATGCTTGCCAAGGTGCACAACGACCTGAATGGCAAGGAGGCAGAAGGTGCCAAGGCGGCGAAAGAGCTGTCGGCGGCTCAGGCTGCTCTCCACGACATCTTTGGCGAGGCTGCCAAGTCTGCCGGGGAGCGCGTTGACCCTCTGGATAGAGACCTCAAGACCATCTCTCCAGATGGGCTCACCGCCCGGGCCTCTAAGGCTCTGCCTCTTGTGAAGGGGGAGCTTGAGAAGCTCGCTGCTCTCAAGCAGCACTGCAAGGAGGCAGACTCCCTTGCGTCTGCTGCCCAGGAGGCGCTTGCCAGCATTGCCGCCGAGGCCGCCAAGTCAGCTGGCGAGAAGCTGGACCCCCAGGAGAGGGACCTGCGGGCAACAGATCCTGAAACCGGTCTCAACAAGAGGGCAGCCCGAGCCCTTCCCATGGTGAAGGGAGAGCTCGACAGGCTGGCCTCCCTACAGAAGGAGGCTGAGCAGGCCGCCCGTGAGCTTGCGGGCACCAAGACCGCTCTGGCAGCAGCTGACGGCAAGGTGGATGCTGCCCAGGCCGCCCTCCATGACCTGTTTGAGGATGCGGCTAAGTCCGCCGGGGAGAGGATCGACCCTCAGGGCCGCGACCTGAAGGCCACCACCCCTGAAGGCCTCACCGTCCGGGCGGCCAAGGCTGTTCCGCTGGCCAAGGGCGAGCTGGAGAAGCTCGCTGCTCTGAAGAAGCACTCGAAGGACGCAGAGGGGCTCTTTGCGGCGGCTCAAGACGCGCTGCTGGATGTGTTTGCAGAGGCCGCCAAGTCAGCTGGCGAGAAGCTGGACCCCCAGGAGAGGGACCTGCGGGCAACCGACCCATCCACAGGGCTTTGCGTGAGGGCAGCCCGAGCGCTCCCCATGGTGAAGGGAGAGCTTGACAGGCTGGCATCCCTACAGAAGGAGGCTGAGCAGGCCGCCCGTGAGCTTGAGGGCACCAAGACCGCTCTGGCAGCAGCTGACGGCAAGGCGGATGCTGCCCAGGCCGCCCTCCATGACCTGTTTGAGGATGCAGCCAAGTCCGCCGGGGAGAAGATCGACCCACAGGGCCGCGACCTGAAGGCCACCACCCCTGAAGGCCTCACCGTCCGGGCAGCCAAGGCTGTTCCGCTGGCCAAGGGCGAGCTGGAGAAGCTCGCTGCTCTGAAGAAGCACTCGAAGGACGCAGAGGGGCTGTTTGCGGCGGCTCAAGATGCGCTGCTGGATGTGTTTGCAGAGGCCGCCAAGTCAGCTGGCGAGAAGCTGGACCCCCAGGAGAGGGACCTGCGCGTGACTGACCCATCCACAGGACTTTGCGTGAGGGCAGCCCGAGCCCTTCCCATGGTGAAGGGAGAGCTCGACAGGCTCGCAGCACTGTCGAAACATGCTGATGCCCTGCAGCAGCACGCTCAGGACGTTGAGAACGAGCTCGGTGCCACCAAAAAGGCTCTGGCGGCTGAGAAGGCCGAACACGACGAGGCCAAGGCTAGCAAAGCCAAGGCCGAGGACATCGGTGCCGTCGCCCAAGGCTTCCTGCATGACATCTTCGGCGAGGCAGCCAAGACAGCTGGCGAGAGGGTCGACCCCCATCAGCGGGATCTGAAGGCCCTCTCACCTGAGGGCATCACCATGCGGGCGGCCCGGGCTCTTCCTCTGGTGAGGGGAGAGCTCAACAAATACGGCGAGCTCCAGGAGCAGGCCGGCGACCTCCAGAAGAAGCTGGACGATCTGCAGAAGCTTCTGGCCAGGGAGCAGGCTGATCATGACGAGGCTAAGGCAGGCAAGGCCAAGGCCGAAGACACGGCGGGAGCTGCTCAGGACGCCCTCCATGAGATCTATGCCGCTGCAGCTGAGACGGCAGGGGAGAAGGTTGACCCTCAAGAACGAGACGTCCATGCGACCACGCCCGAAGGCCTCACCTCTCGAGCAGCCAAGGCATTGCCGCTGGCCAAAGCCGAGCTGAGGAAGTATGCCGCCCTAAAGGACCGTGCGGAGGATCTGGAGCGGGAGCTGGCTGGACTCCAGAAGGCACTGGGCAACGAGCAGGCCGAGAAGGCTGACGCCGTCAAGGCTTCGACCGCTGCAATGGACGCTCTCCACGATATCCATGGAGAGGCTGCGAGGTCGGCGGGCGACAGGACGGACCCCCAAGGCAGGGACTTGCGAGTCACCACGCCGGAGGGGCTCACCGGCCGAGCTTCCAAGGCTCTTCCGATGGTTCAGGGTGAGCTTGCCAAGTATGCCGCCTTGATGAAAGACAGTGGCGACCAGGCGGCGCAGCTGGCGGAGCTGCGGAAGGCACTTGCGGAGGAGCAGGCGCAGCACCGTGAGTCCGAGGAAGGGAGGGCCAAGGCTGAGGACATAGCCGCTGCAGCCCAAGCTGCCCTGCATGACATCTTTGCAGAGGGAGCCAAATCCAGCGGTGAGAGGGTCGACCCTCAGGAGAGGGACATCTACGCCAAGTCGCCCGAGGGGCTGAGCGCGAGAGCAAACCGGGCCCTTCCACTCGTGAAGGACGAGTTGGACAAGTTCGCTGCCCTTAAGGACAAGGCCGGCGATCTCGCAGCTCAGCTGCAGAAGGCTGCGGCTGCCCTTGAGGAGGAGCAGGCAGGCCACCAGGACACCGCGGCCGGCAAGGCCGACGCCGAGGCCGCCCTGGAGGCTGCCCAGGCTGCCCTTCATGACATCTACGCCGAGGCTGCCAGGGCCGCAGGTGAGAGGCTCGACCCGACTGGCAGGGATCTCCAGGCCTCCTCTGGCCCTGACGGATTGACGCGGCGGGCCGTGGGCGCTCTGCCAATGGTCAGGCGCGAGCTGGAGAAGTCCGGTGACCGGCAGCAGCGTATTGACGACCTTGAGCGTGAGCTTGACGACCTCCGCAAGGCACTTTCAGGCAACGAGGCGGACAAAGCCAAAGTTGCAGCTGCTCTTGATGCTGCCCAGGCTGCCCTCCATGACATCTTTGCCGAGGCGGCCAAGGCTGCCGGGGAGAGGGTGGATGACAGGGACCTCTGGGTTACCACACCCGAGGGCCTCACCGCCCGAGCCGCCAAGGCGCTTCCGTTGGCAAAGGCTGAGCTGAACAAGTACGGTGACTTGAAGGACCAGGCCGACGACCTGCAGAGGAAGCTTGGCGATCTGCAGAGGCTTCTGGCCAAGGAGCAGGCCGACCACTCTGACACCAAGGCGGACAAGTCCAAGGCCGATGACATCGGCGCGGCTGCCCAGGCAGCCCTCCACGACATCTTTGAGGAGGCCGCCAGGGCTGCGGGCGAGCGTGTCGACCCCCAGGGAAGAGACACGCGGGCCACTACCCCGGAGGGTCTCACCGTCCGTGCCTCAAAGGCCCTCCCGGCTGTCAAGGCTGAGCTGAGCAAGGCTGCCGCCCTCAAGGCCCGACTGGACGATCTCGAGCGGGAACTGGACGGCCTCAAGAAGGCCCTGCGTGGCGAGCAGGGAGACAAGGCGGATCTCCTGAGGCAGGCTGACAAGCTGAATGGCGACAATGAGTCCCTCGGCAAGGAGCTTGACACAGCCAAGCGCGCCCTTGCCGCCTACAGTGATGCCCTTCACAACGTGGCTGATGAAGCAGGGAAGGCCGCTGGGGAGCCAAGCTTTGCCTCCAGCCGCAGCCTCCACACACTACCGACATCATCCCCCTCTGCCGGAGGCCTCAGTCCGCAGGCAGCTCGTGCCCTGCCCCTGGTTCAGGGCGAGTTGGAGCGGGCCGCCAGGGATAGGAAGCGACTGGCAGACCTCGAGGCGGAGCTGGAGGGCGCGAGAAGGGCCATGGACGCCCTGGCCCAAGAGTCATCTCAGTTGCAACCGTACCAGCAGCTAGCAAGGGATGTGCAGGCGATTGCATTGCCGCACCAGAACCCACCACGGTCTGCACTCCCCACCGGAATGCGTCCCGACCAGGAGTGCGATGCTGTGCGCGGTCTGGTGGAGGATGGCTTCAAGGCGCTGCACAGCCGTGCCGCCGTTGACTGGATGAACCTGACCGCACAGCTGCGTGATCTCGAGGCCAAGCTGGCTCAGCTCGAGAAGCTTCTCGCTGAAGCCAACAAGGACACCGCCGCTGCGCGTGAGGAGAGGGACGAGGTGCAGGCCGACCGCAACCGCCTGAGCAAAGAGCTGTCCGACCTGGCATGGGACGCAGATCACCGTGGGAAGGCGGCAGACAAAGCCCTCTCGGACCTGAAGGCACAGCTGGCTGCGCTTGACAAGGAGCTGCAAGAGGCAGCCAAGAAGGCAGCAGACCTCCAGGGTGCCCGCGCTGCAGATGCGGACAAGGCTGCCAAGGCAGCCTCCGAGCTCGAAGCGAGGTGCCGCCGGCTGGAGGCTGCCCTCGAGGCCAAGACGGCTGAAGCTGCGAGGGCCGAGGGCGAGAGGGACGCCGCGGAGCGACGCAGCGATGCTGTTCTCAAGGAGCTGCAGGTGACTGCGGCTGATAAGTGTGTGTGTGTGCCCCGTGGAAGCCTGTGGCCTTTTGTGGCCGGGCACTGAGTGTGGTGACACTGACACCGAGGAGGATTTCATGTCGGTTTGTTGTCAGTGGGACGGTGCTGGTTGGGGTTGGGTGGGGGCGGGGCAGAGGATGCACAGCACCGACAGAAGATGTGTGTGGTGGGTACCGGGCCTTTCTTGCTGAGCATTCCGTCCGTGCAGGTTGCCGAGGAGGAGGCCAGGAAGCTTGGCGGGCAGGTGAAGGAAATCGTCAAGCAGATGGACGACACAGAGAGGCAACTGGAGGAACAGCGTCGCCTGGCTGACCGCTACCTTGCCGACCGCGACCGCCTTGCTGAGGAGCTCGCCCGCCTTGCCGCCCAGATGCAGGCTGATCTGTTGGCAGCTGAGCAGCGAGGCAAGGAACTCAGCGCCAAGCTGGCCAAGCAGGCAGAAGAGACTGCTGCCGCAGCCCATGAGGTGAGGGAGCTGCAGGGCGAAGTAGCGGCCCTTCGTCGCCGCTGTGCGGAGCTCGAGCAGCGGCTGGCTGCTGCTAACGAGGAGGAGGCGGCCCAAAGGGAGGTGGCCGGCCGCCTCGAGCGGCAGCTCAAGGCGGCTGGCGACGATGCCTCCAAGGCCCGCTCGCAGCTGACAGCTGAGCTTCAAGAGGCCCGCCGGGCCCACAAGGATGCCCAGGCGGAGGCAGCCGGCCTCAAGGCTGAGCTTGCGGAGGCCCGGGCCAGCCTGGACCGCGTCAACAGTGCCCTCGAGGCTATGAACCTGCGCCTGAACGCCAAGATCCGCGAATGGGAGGACGCCTGCGAGCGCATCAAGCTGCTGAAGAGCGAGAACCTGCAGGTCTGTGTCAAAGTCTGCCATGCCCGTGCCCCTTTGCGTCTCGTACCTTGCGTCCCTGTACCCATTTTCCTCTCTCCCTACCCTGTGTATCGTTCTCCGATTCTTCCAGGTCAGCTGCAGGCTTCCCTGGTCCGCACCTTTCCCTCTCACGTCTTCCATCCCACGCTCTGTGTGTTCTTCTGTTGCATTGTTTTCTCACCCACCGGGACGAGCCATGGCCACCGGCACATTACGTCACTTACACACTCTCTTTCCGTCTGTCTCTCTACGCACTTGCACAGGTGCGCGCTGACCTCCAGGAGGCCGAGCGGTCCAATGACGAGCTTCGCGCCGGCCTAGAGAGGCGTGGAGACCAGGCCATGCAGCGCGAGAAGCTGCTGCAGGGTGAGATTGAGAAGCTTCAGGAGCAGGGGCGCCGGCTTGCGGAGGATCTCCGGCTTCAGGCAGGTGACCTCGAGCAGAGCCGTGGCCTTGCGGCTGCCAAGGAGAAGGAGGCTGCTGCCGCTGAACAGAAGGTGGTGGCGGTGTCTGCCGACCGCGACGCTGTCGCTGAGGAGCTGAGGCAGACGACCCGCAAGCTGCAGGCGGCTGTCGACGAGGCGGTCCGCCATGGTGACGGGCTGGCTCGCGACCTCAAGCAGAAGGCTGCTGCACTGGCCTCCGCCACCGACCAGATTGCCAAGCTCCAGGCAGACATCGCTGCTCTGACGGCTGAGAACAGCGGCCTCAGGAAGGATCTCAAGGCCGCAGAGGATGCTGCCGAGACCGCTGCCAGGGAAGCCGCACGGCTCAAGGCCGCCCTGGATGCCTTGACAGGTGATGCAGCCAGCGAGAGGGCAAAGCTGCAGAAGGCCCTTGACAAGGCTCTTGCCAAGGCGGCAGATGCCCAACGGGAGGCGGATGACCTCAAGGCTCGCCTGAAGACTGCCGAGACCGAGATCAGTGGGCTGCGAAGGCGGCTGGCTGACCTTGAACGTGCCCTGGCTGAGAAGGATGGAGAATGGAAGGCCGCCGCTGCCCGTGCAGCCAAGCTGGAGGCAGACCTGCTGGATATGAACCGCAAGCTCTCAGAGGAGCAGGCCCGCTCCCAGAGGCTGGAGGGCAACCTGAAGTCCAGTGGCGCCGACCTGGCATCGTCCCAGGATCGCTCTGAGAAGCTTGTCAGGCAGCTGAGCAGCGTGCGGGACAGCTTGGAGGAGTCGCTGGCAGAGGTGGAGCGTCTCAAGGCAGACCTGGCGGCCTCCATGGGTCGCGAGCGCGCTGCCCAGGGCGACCTGCAGCGCGCAGGCTTGGCCAACAAGGACCTGCAGGCTCGCTTGACTGATGCCCAGGCTGCCGCACAGAAGGACCTGGATCGCGCCAGGACCGAGGCAGGCCGACTGCAGGCCCGTGTGGATGACCTGCAGCAGCAGCTTGCAGCCCGCACCCAGGAGTTGGACGGTGCCAAAGCGGCAGCCATGAACAAGGATGCTGAGCTGCGTGACATCAAGGCCAAGTGTGACCGGCTCCTGGCTGAGAAGGAATCTCTCGGACATCAGCTTGCTGTGAAGTCCAAGGAGATGCAGGCCGCCCTGGATACTGCACATTCTCTCAATGCCTCCCTGAAAGCGGAGGTAGACTCCCTGAAGGCCAAGCTCGAGAACGCAAAGGCCCAATCAGCTGGACAGCAACGCGAGACCGCTGCGCTAGAGGACCGGTTGCGGAAGCTGGAGAGTGAACTCAAGGCAGCCCAGGCCCAGCTGGACAGAGAGACTGAGGCCGGCCGGGAGCTCAAGAGGCAGCTCCAGAAAGCCACGGACGACAAGGCGGGACTGCAGCGTCAGCTCGATGGCTCCCGAGAGAAGGCTGCTGGGCTTGAGGCTTCCGTGGACAGACTCACCCGAGAGCTGGCGTCCGTCCGGTCCCAGCTGAAGGATGCCTCCGCCGCGGCGTCTGCTGCAGAGCGGGACGCGTCCCAGCTCAGGGAGCAGCTGAAGAAGACGGAGCAGCGCCTGCAGGCGGCGGAGGAGCAGCTGGCGAGGCTGTTGCCGCAGTCAGAGGCTCTCAAGTCGGAGGCCAAGAAGGCCGCAGAGCTCATCAACTCCCTGAAGACGGAGGTCAGTGATGGAAAGAAGGGCCTGCAGGCAGCCGAGGCCAACTTGAGGAATGCTGCTGCTGAGAAGACCGACCTGCAGCGGCGCCTGGACCGCTCTAAGAGTGAGGTGGACGTTATCCGAGCAGCTGCCGCAGAAGCCGCAGCAGCTGCTGAGGATGCAAGCAGGCGGCTCCAGGAGGCCATGCAGCGGCAGCTCGACCAGGCCACCACCACGGCTGCACGGCTGGCCGAGGAGCTCGCGCAGACAACCGCAAAGCTGGATGATGCCTGCGCTGCCAACAGCACCCTTGAGGGTCAGCTGGAGGCCAACAAGAGGGCTCACGCCGAGGGCTTGGCAGCCCAGGAGGCCCTGAAGAGACAGCTGCACTCGATGAGTGATGCCATGGACCGCCTTGAGGGAGACATCAAGAAGGCCAACGCCGATTACCAGGCGGCGGAGGACGGGAAACGGGCTGCCAAGAAGGACCTTGCCGCCGCTGAGGACCGCGTGAAGGAGCTTGAGGCCAAGCTGCGCGCTGCGACCCAGGATAAGGACCGGCAGCTCAACGCCCTGTCCAATGAGAAGTCTGCCGGTGCTGCACAAATCCAGCGACTCCAGGTAAGCCTCTGTACCTCTTGGAGCGAGTTATGTGTTGGCCCGGCGCTTGGTTCCTTGCACGCTCCATCCGATTTGCGGCCCCGTGAAAGTGGCGCAAGCGTGGTACACTGTTCCAACCCAAGCACGCTCACTTCGCATGAGAACTCTTCTTCCTCCTCACACAGCTATCAGTGGTGGCTTGCTGTAGTGATATATCGCTTGCTTGGCACGGCTGGAAGGACCCGGACCTTGTTCAGCCGGCTGATGAGACACGCGCTCCGTGTGCTGACCCTCTCTATTATGTGTGCCAGGCTGACATCAAAGCCAAGGACAAGGAAATCATGTCCCTGCAGACACAGGTGGTGTCTATCCAGACCGAGATCGACACCATCACTCGCCGGCACCAGTCAACCAGCACGGATCTTGAGCAGCAGGTGCAGGATCTGACAGCTGCGCTCCGGCAGGCAGACGCAGACAAGGGGGCGCTGCAGCGGCAGCTGACGGTGAAATCCGACGACTTCATGAAGGCTGAGCAGAGGATGCAGCTGCAGGTGGACGATCTGGGAGCCAAGCATCAGCGGCTGGTGATGGTCAACGAGCAGCTGGAGACCACACTGAGCAGCCTGAGGGTGGAGAGCGAGCGAGACTTGGCCCGGGCATCCAGGGACGCCGGCGCCGCTGAGAAGAGGCTGAAGGTGGCACTGGAGGCCCTTCAAGGTGAGCTGGCGGATGCCAAGGAGCGCATCCGCAGCTTGCAGGCTGAGGCGGCCGAGTCGGCTCGTGATCGCGCAGGGCTGGAGAAGGCTCTGGCTGCCAAGACAAAGGAGCTGGAAGACATGCGGCAGCAGATGGATTCAGCCAACAGCGAGCTGATGGAGATCCTGAAGAGGAGGAGTGACCTGGAGAGCGAGAACGCGCGGCTGTGCATGGAGCTCGACAACTTGACAGAGGAGATGGAACTTGCACGCTCCACGATCGAAGACTTCAGCAACCAGAAGGACTCAGCCAACTCTGAGACACGGCGTCTCAAGAAGGAGTTGGAGGCCGCGCTGGAGCGAGCCAAGAAGGCTGAGGCCAAGGCCGCTGAGCTGCAGGATGAGCTGGACCGAGTGACCAGGGCAAAGGCCCAGTTGGCGGACTCCAAGGCTGCCATTGAGAAGGAGCTGGCACATGTGCAGGCGATGCTGGAGAAGGCAGAGAGCGACCTTGCCTACCGCCGCAAGGAGGTCGAGGCGCTGAAGAAGGAGAGGGACCAGCTGAAGGGACTCCTCTCAGATGCTGAGCTGGAGGGCAGCCGTGCCTCGTCGAAGCTGAACTCGACTGCCGGGCTGCTGGCTCGGGCAGAGGACCATGCCAAGGACCTCCAGAAGCAGCTCAGCGGCCGCGAGGCGGAGATCCGCCGGCTGCAGCAGGGACCTTGCTAGCCTCACGGCAGCTCGGGCACAGGTGGATGCCACCCTGGCCTCCACTCAGAAGGAGAGGGATGGCCTCCTCCGCACTGTGGATGCCCAGGCGGCCGAAATTGAGAAGGCGGAGACGCAGCTTGCTAGACTTGCTGCAGACCTCCGGCGTGCGCAGAAAGACGGAGCAGACGGTCTGGCTGAGCTTCAGGCCGCCCTGGCT
>NW_027449587.1:0-12471 GCF_964194025.1 Convolutriloba macropyga | reverse complement strand
AGATGGGAAGAATTTTTAGGGCTTTCTCATTATATCCCACAGCACGATCAAAAAAATTAACTGAATTGTGGATTTTTGCGAAAGCTGAATGCGTTTTTTATTGCTCTCGAACAAAGTTTGGAGCAATTTTTGTAAAAGTGCAAGTCCGGATCTTTTCCCTTTGTGCCCCCCCCCTCCAGCTTGTTGGGCGCAAATTATTTGCACCCTCCGCCCCAGATGCATGCGCCATATTTTAGCACAATGATATACTATGCAATGGCACGTGGTCTGTAACGGGGGGGGGGTGCATAAAGTTTGGGGGAGCACAAACGGAAAAAGATCTGCAAGTCTTATTCAAAATGTTTGGCTTGATCGTTTTTGCGCTGTTGTTTAGAACAGCCTTTGCTCTGAAATGGTTTTTTTTCGCGCTTCACTCGTTATTTTTGCGGGATCTAATTTGCTCTCATTCATAACAGAAAGATCTCGAGTTCTCTTAGCCGCACAGATATCAGACTGCCATCCTTGAATTGCGGGTTCGAAGCCCTCTCGCGTCTGTTGATTTGCACCAAAAAAAATTTCTTAGCTAAACCCCTCTAAGTTTGATTGTTCTCTGGTTGCAGTTCAAATTTATCCGACTTTATTTGGTTTGTTTTTAAATTTTTGATAGTTTTTATTAGCCTCCGGTGGCCATTTCTTAGGCATCTTCCACGCTAGCAGACAGAAACCGATATTGCGTTTTTGGCTTAGCTCAGTCCTTGAAAGGAATTTGCATGTCATTCAACAATATGACGCAATTACGGCCAAATTTGAATAGATCTCTTTTTGTGCAACATCTAGCAATTTATATAAGCTACGCTCTCGGATGAATATCACACGTTGATGCTAGTTTGAATTCGAATTATTTTCTTAATATTTGCAGAATGATTACACAACCCAATCTTAGCTGGGCTTTTACAAATCACTTAAACGCTGTACTTCTTTTTGTGTTTCGTGCTGCCGAGCGTTATCAAAACGAGATTTTTTTGCTGATCGAAAAGTGCCAAAAAGAAAGTAGTTAGGTGGATAGTTAGGTGGAAAGTAGTTAGGCAGCAAAGAGTGGCCTCTTAATTTTATTCAGTCAAGTGACATTTACTGCTTGTTAAGCTAGCTTTCTAATAGTTGTCTCGGATTCTTATGGCAATTGAACAATTCTGCCTTTAATTTTTTAATTGCTCCCAAAAGAAGTTTGTAGCAATTATATCGGTCCTGTTGGTCTTTTTTATGCGATTTTGCGCTTGACCGAATTTTTGTCTGACCCATTTGGCTTTTCGTCCTCAATACTTAACATTTGACTTCACTGTTTCATTTGCAAAGAATATACACACAATGAGCTGCAAGAGGTGGAAAGAATGAGCCTTGTTTTGTTTTGTTCGAGAATCTTCTGCGGACATTAAAAAATTTTTTGAGTTACTCTCTTGTTGCAATATAAGTAATTTTCAATATCAAAAGTGATTGGATTTTTCTATTTTTTTTGTTTAATAGACGCACAGCGATAGCTGGGCTATTATTGGCCTTCTCTTGGTTTTTTTACAATTCAAAGAATTTGAATTGTATTGGGGCGCTGTCTTTTTTAAAGATCTGTTCACACATCATGATTTACGAAGTCAAATTGGAGTAGTTTTGGTCACGCCGAAACAGGAAATGGAGCCAGAAAGCGACGGTTTTGCGGCGTGAAATTCTTTTGCTCTAATTTTGAAGTAGAGTTAGAAAACGGTGTTTGAACAAAAATTCGTTTTCTCCCTAGTGGTTTTTTTGGTCACATGCGGCAATTTCACTTTGATTTTTACTGTTTTTTTTCAATTTTTCTAGAAATGGTTTTCCCAATTCATTCATAATCCGTTCTAGGTCTAGTTTTTTTGTTTAATCAATGAAAATTCTTTGAATTAAACGTCAGAACTTGTCCTGCTATAATAATAATAATAATAATAATAATAATAATAATAATAATGAATTTAACTAAACTTGGTTGCACCAAGCTTAGTACGTCCCTAACGGGGCTTGAATTTGGTTTCCCTCAAACACTGTCCATCCATATGGGTACAATTTGTAATTAAAATTCTTCTTAGCTAAATCAAATAGATATTCTTTGACTTCTTTTTTGAATGTGAGGACTTGAATATGGGTTATAGTTGGGAAAATTACGTGCCAGTGACATCGAATTGTTGAAGTTTGTAACTCGTTGGAAAAAATTTGATCGGCAACGCTGGCGATTACATTCGTTTGAGTATAAAAATATTTTCTCTTTTGATCGTGTTTTCGGATGTCCATTCCTTATTTGCCAAAATTGCTCTGCCTCAAGTGGAAGTTTTCTTGTCAAAATTCTGTTCAAAACTACGAGATCCAAAAAGACAAGTTGATATGTGATCGGAAGTAAATTTACTGATCGAAGACAATCATTGTATTTTATCAGTAAAATGACTGTTTGATTGTATCCATTTTAAACTTTTTCTCTGAAGCCTTTCCATTTGCCTGACGATAGTTTTACTGGCATACCAATCATTTGATCCATAAAACAAGATTGATATTATGTAAGTTTTGACTAGGTTGCATTTAACTGACAATTTTGTTTCACTTGGAATTGATCTCTTTAGATAAGCAAGCTTCTGATTGGCTTTTCGTAGAACAAAACTTAAATGATAATCCCATGACAAATTTTCGGAAAAATATATGCCCAGGTCTTTGAAGTGTATTTCCTGTGAGATGTTTCTATGGCTGGGAAGACGCAAAATTTGCTTGTTTTGATTTTTACGTAAGGAAAATTGCACGTTTTTAAATTTATCGAAATTGACGTTTAACCGATTCTCCTTGCTCCACACAATAGCATTTTCAATATCTTTTTCTAGCTGCATTTTATTGTCTACAGTGCTGACGATTTTTGTGTCATCCGCGTATAAAAAGCACTCATTGACAATTATTTCGGGTAGGTCATTTATATAAATGGAAAAAAGAAACACAGTGAAAATTGACCCTTGAGGCCCACCGCTGGTGATCGGTCGAAAGTCCGATTTTCCGCAAGATATTACAACTCTCTGTTGTCGATCTGTTAAATATGACGCAAAAAACCTCAAGAAAGCACTATCAAATCCCATTCGACATAATTTTACAAGTAAGATGTTATAATTGATGGTGTCAAAGGCTTTTGCTATGTCTAGATACACTGTCATTGGCATTTTGTTGGCTTCAAGTAACTCATACAACCTGTTGCAGTAGACAAGCAATTGAGTGATGGTTGAACGATTTTTCCTAAAACCATGTTGCTCTACGCAAAGCTTTTGTTGCAGAAAGATTGAGAACTGTTTATACACCATACGCTCAAATAGTAGTGACAAGGAGCTAAGCATGGCAATCGGTCGGTAGTTTTTGATATCTAATTTACTACCACTTTTGAAATGGGGTCGTACATGCACTTTTTTCCACAAACTGGGAAACTCACATTTGCTAACACAGCAACTGAAGATAAACAAAAATTGATTCGAAATGTACGGTAAAGCAGATTTCAGAAATTTTGGGCTGATTCCATCAGAAGAGTTAGCACCACTACGTTTTTTTATTTCGTCGTCGCTATTTTACGACCATTAAATCTGCTTTTTGTCCATTCGTTCATGCACTTTCAACTGAAGTGCGTGTGTGACGTCATTTTTCGCTCTTATTGGAACGAGTTCATTCGCGTGATTAGATTTTTGGTCCAACTTGACTTACCTCACTCTCAAAAGTGACTTCCTCACTTTGAAGTTGACTTTTATTTACTATAATTCAAATAGATAAGGTCAAATGAGTGTGTGTCACTCTAATTGAAGGTTTTTTGAGAGCAGCTAATAGAGGCGGCAAAAACTTATACAGAGTTTTAATCAAAATATAACATTTCTTTTTTCCTGTTTTACTGTTTTTTTGAGACTGCAGATCTGCGAAGCTACTGCGGCTATTTTCTGGCAATGTGCCAGCTATGTTTTTTGTTTTCATGGTCTGAGTTCTAGTATGTTGTCAAAATGTTTCCTCAGGCGATGAGTGAGAGCATCTGGAGTTTTCTGAAAAATTATTTTCTTACTAAACCAGTTTCATGAACATTTTTTCGCTTTGATTGTTAATACTTTGCATTTTGCAGAATTTAATGTTTGCAGTCTGAGGTGTTTGCTGTCGTAATTAGGTCATTGAAATTAGGTTGTCTCCACTCCGTTTTTCTGACTTTGTAACATTAATATTGTACGCTTCATTAACATTGAGAAGAACAAAACCGGAAACTGTCCTTTTAGCATTGAAGGAATTCTTTCCTCAGGAGCTTTTGAAGATTGTCTCTCTTATTTTCTTTAAGTCAAAATAACTTTGGTGGAGTTTGCGTCTCTAGGATTGACAAGAAACAACTGTTTGAGAGTGATCTTTGTTAAAATGATAATGATAATTCCATATATCAATTGAATGGTGTTGAAAACTTTAAGCTACAGCGTCTTTTATATAAATAGAGCAAGTAATTGAGGGAATTTCTTGAGAAAAGCCTAAAGTATCTAATGTAGCTAAGTTAGGAATCAGAATAAAAACTCTTAACTCATTCAACGTTAACATTTACACCAGAAAAGTATCAAACTGTGGGCTATTCCAAATGCGGATTTCTTTCAAAGAGAATCAGAACAATTGTCACATGTAAGCGTACAAAAGACCTTTTTAAGAGCCTTTTTTTGGTGACCCACCGAGAGGGGCCATAGGCAATAAATGTGAGAAGCACAATCAGTTGTGATCTAGTAGGTATTATTGGCTTGCAGACTACGTTGTGAGTTTATAATGCTTTATCAAAACGTCTTAGGAAATGAACGCAAGTTTGGGCCTCTACGATTCACATTGCCTTCATTGGATTTAGAGCTTATTTTGCTGGACAATATCAATCCTGTTCTTTCACGTATGTAAAAATTGCTATCGAAGGATGAAATCTATTTCTATGAACAGCTGGAATTAGCCGTTCAATTATTTTCCTTGCGAGTATCGCTTGAGTATCCTTGTGTGGTAGTTGAGTACATGGGTGTATGGAGAGAGTTATTAGCACAGAATTGAGGTTTAATCTCAGCTCGATTTTTGTTGCTTTCGGATTTATAACCATCAAAGGTGTTGACCATTAAGCTATTGATTGATACAATTCAGTGCTATTTTACAAGCCTTTATTGTTTCAATTTAGAATGAGTGGAATTGTTCAGTTTGGTCAAGCGGTTTTGTTTTTGTCTAACTTTGTGAAAAATAATCAATTTTGTTCCGTTGGAAATGTCCAAATATTGTTTAGCCTTCAGTGGTACAGGAGACGACTTACATGTATATCCACCACGGAGCAGTGGGTGCCATAATTGGCAACAGGGGGGCTAACATACACATGATTAAGCAACTCTCTCAGGCACAAGTTACAGTGGACACCCAAAGTGACCACCAGGTGGGCCACTTCTATCCATCCAATCACCCTTTCAACTCTTCTTTGCCATTCAATCAATATCACATTTAATTTGGCTTTGCTTTGCTTTGCTCGTTTTAATAATATTATGAATCATGCAGCTCGCTTTAGTCCCTTTTTGTTAGAGCAATACGCAGTTAAACGGTTTTAGTTTTTTTGGATGTATGTATTCATGGATTGACAAAGAGGAAGCGTCGATTGCATTCATTGGAAACATATTGTTTAATTTGAAGGACCAACGACGCATAACGGTAGTAGGTACCCCCGATGCTCAATGGAAAGCCCAGTGGTTGATCATTGAGAAGCTGAGAACCGATGGGTTCACGCAAGGGGAGTGGCCCATTGTAACAATAGAGCTGCCAATACCTGTGGCCATGGTGGGCAGAATCATTGGCAAACAGGGTAAAAAGGTGTTGGAACTACAGAGGGAGTCGCATGCCATCATAGAGGTGCCAATGGCCAACACTCTGGAGGACTTGGGCTGCAATTCTTGCAATAAAAATGCAGCAGCCGGCTGTTTGGGTGGTTCCATGTTCCTCAACGGTGTAATTCATCACACAGATTGCAAAGATAGCAGTGATGTGATGCTAGTTAAGTTGTTGGGACACTTTTGGGCACTTCAGGTGTTGACAATCTGTTCTGTTTTTTTTTCATCTCGTCTCTCTCTCTCTCTCTCTCTCTCTCTCTCTCTCTCTCCTTTTTTAAAAAGCCATCATACTATCTCATATCTCTACAATGGATGGAATATGTGTATCAATGAATACTGCTATTAGGTTATTGTGTAACTGTAAACTGTTTCAGAGTGCTCAAAAGAAAATACGAAGTATCGTTCAACGGGGTAAGAACAGCCCTGGACTCAGCAGTGGCTATCTGCCTGGTTTCGGTGACCCTCATGTGAACGCCTTTCCCAACGGTGCCCTTCCAGCTTCTATTAACACGGCTCTCCAGCCCAGTGCAACGCTTGCCTCTGCAGCCGCAGCTGGGAAATTGGGAAGCATGTCCTTGGGTTCATCGGCTGCGCCTGGTGCTCCTTCGATGTCAGTGGCGTCAGCTCAACTTGCGGCAATGAATAATTCGGCGTCAACTACAAGTGCGGCTAATGCAGCAGCTGCTAGTATTGTTCATCCTGCTGAGTCTCCTGCAGCTAACGTGGTAAATGTTCCACCTCCAGCTTTTGGACAATTTGGGGTGTAATAATCGCTGGACTTAAAGACAAAGGACAATGTTGACCAGATGTAGTTTTACGCTCCTCACCTGCAGTTCATAATATAGCAAGCGTGGGCTAATTGCACGAAGGATGCCTTTGAACATATCTCCTAACTCCCATCAAGTTGTATTGACAGTTTCAGGTCCATTCATCTCCTGCTGCCGCTTCTGCTTTGCCTACATGATTTAGGTGCTCTAATCGGTTGCTATTTTTGATATTCTTCATCATTTAATAAATTTCTCACATTATTTTTTCACTCCTAATTTGTGCACTTTTACAACGCTTAATTCCATTAATTAACTCTACCCCTTCCAATCATTCTCAAGTCTGCATTTCGTCTGACGTGCTGTTACTCAACTGAATATGTGGAAATGCGTTCATTTCGATTTATCTCTGATTGTAAGAGTGTTTAGGCTTTTAATTAAGCCTTTCGATTGTTTAATTAATTCGTTGTTATTTGATTTAACTATCGTAACTTAGACGGATCTGTTTCCTTTTAGCCTGGATGTGAGAGTTGGCAATCGCAACATCGATTTATTTTCCTGAGGCGAGTGTGGCTAAATGAAAAGAGTTCTGTTGAGCTCAGTTTCTGATGCAAATTACGTACGTTGCTTCTTTGTAGCTTTCTTTGTGCATGTGCAGTATCAAACTACTTCTGTTGTGTGGTAACAGGTCAATATAATTGCGCCAAAGTGATTTGTAATCCTTAGTCATCCAATAATCTTCTCTCATTCGGGTTCTCTTTTTATGTTAAAAATGAGACCTCAGCAGCTTCATTATCATGAGGACAATATAATTTAACAGAGAAGCCATAAAAACGGTTATTAATGGACACCACCATCTCAACCATAAAATTTATGGAATGGAAAGTTTTTATGTTCCAATTTATTGGGAGTTTGTAGGGATGTTGTTGACAATTTTAGAAGTGTAAAATAAATTACTGTATGGGATTTTATTTAGGTCATTGTGATCGCAACTACTTCAAAAAAATTTTCTGAATTTTAGTAAATGGTGACCTATTTATGTCGACTCCTGTTAAACAGTGAAATTTGAGACGAATTTTCAATTTAAAGTTAATTGAAAGTGAAAAAGCAGAAGCCCCCATCCCCAAATTATGTGTTTGTGAACTGGGAATCATATAATATGAGAAATTCTTCGGGGACTGGAACTCATATCATAGAAGAAAAGAGAGCCCTTCATTTTGTCTTGTCATTTGTAATAGTCTTGTGTAATAGTGAACTTTCGTGAATATAAATTTGATGTACATTCGCAACTAAAACATGAAATGTTTTGAGATGAAGTGAGTCAGCCACTTTGACTGATGCTAAGTATATTTTAAGATTGAACGATAGATAAGCGCATGTGTTTATCTTAACGAAGTCTTATACCCTGTTGTTTCCTTGTCAAATTATTTTTAACCAACCTCCTCCCCTTCCCTCCCCGCTTTGGATATCTTGTTCTGTTTTCTGAAGTTAAACTATATTTTCAACAGATCATTCCTGTATTTATAATAGCCATTCGTGTCATCATACGTTGATTATCGAAACACATCTCTTGTCCTGCTTCCCTTTTTGTGATGCTATTTAGTTTCACATTTAAATAACTGTGTCCAATTTGTAAACAATGATGTTGACTTACCTTTCGTCATCAAAAACCTCGCGGAAGTGTGCAAAGCTACTAAAATACAAACAAACTGTTTGTAAGAGACATTGCTTGAAAAGTAGAATATTTTTATCGACCGAAATTGGGCTAAAAAGAATTTGAAAAGATAGGTTTATTGCAAGTCAACACGGGCTTTTTATATGGGAATTTGAACGCAACTGACCTGATTATTTCTCGTTCTGGACAGTACAAGAGTGTTCTTTGCTTACTTGAAAAGCAAATCACATTCTTTAAAAGCACATTTTTGAACGATAAATTTGAACTTCAGATTTAGATCTATTCTCAGAACATGCACTTTTAAAATGTTCAATTTAGAAATCCAAATAGTATTTGTATTCTTATCATGAACTAGAATTTGGGATTTTCAGGTTGCGTAATCATGTTCTTAGTAATGACTTGATGTACTTGGTTTTGTTCTCCGCAAGGATTGATTTTGTTGGCATATATTTGATTTTATGAGTGAGCCAGAAGTCAGCCTGCCTGTTCAGCTCTACCTTTTGTGCTCTACTCCTTTTATTTTACCTTTAACTTCATCCTACTGCGGATGGGGCAGTTTGCAGTTGTTGTATGAAGTGCAGCTACCACAAGGAAAGGTAGTCCTTCCTACCTCGCTTGACCTACTTTCGATTGATGATTGATTGATTCATTGTTTAAGTGTTATTGCTCCAATTGATTTTTCTCTCCGCTCATTTTCCTTTCTTTCAAGAATTACAGGGTAACAATTATTGTTCCGAAAAGCCATTGTTCACCATTTTCTGGGAAACTTTTTAGACTGCTACGAGCTATCACTGGTTATCGTCTTAAAAATCTGCTAAGAACCTAGCTACCAGACTGAAAAAGTATAATTATGAAAGAGCAGCAGACAGCTTTTGAATCTGCTGTGCATTCTTCAATTCTCTACGTAACTGTAGCTTTCATTTAGAAGCTATTTCGTTAGTAATTGCTCTCCAAAGAAATTTGTAGCAATTATATTAGTCATGTGGTGTCTTTGGTTATGCGATTTTTCGCTTGACCGAATTGTGACCGAACTTTTTCTTCAAAAACGGAATTAACAGGTAAAGCCCAGAGGCTGGTATTAAGTTGCTGAGTAGCTCTGTGAGAGCCTTACGCTTTACGAGTCTCTAAGTATGCCATTCGCCAAAACTTTTTTGAGGAGACAAGTTAAGGCTGTGAAGGGTGGATGTTCATATTAGGAGATTGACCCCCCTTAGTCAACCCATCTCTCCCGCCTCCCCCTACCAGCAGCACTCCCGCCTTGAGTTCCCTACTCTGCTCCCTCTCCACAAATGACGCCCTAATTCTAGCATCTCTAATCTCTGGCTGACTCAAGAAGCCATCCGCTCGCGGGTCATTTGAGAGCAATTCCGGCGAAATTTGTCGATTGTGTTGTACTTATGCAACGATAGCGGTTGCAAAAAGTTAAGATGTAAATTGCAGACAACGTTTTGAAAAAAAATCACCTACGACATTACCTGATTACAATCTTGCATGAAAATACTTCAAAAATCTGATTCAAGATATTTCCTACTTTGATGATCTGTCCTATTTTTTTCTTGAATCGGCCGATCTTGCTTTCAATGTGTTTTCCATACATTTTTGTATATTCTTTCGCTAGATACTTAGTAGAAAAAAAAGCAAAATTAGGGGTGTATGGCTGTTCATGTGGTAGAGTAATATAATTTCTAATTTTTTTAATGACTAGAACATGCCATGAATCACTTCCTGCAGAAACATGCTTTTCGGGGAATTTCTAAACCCCAAATGAGAGCCGGAATTTGAGCTTACTGGGGTGGCAGAATAGTTTTGGCTGTTGATTTCATTTTTTCTTGTCAAATCTGTTGAATTTCTGAGTCTTGCAAGACCTACCTAACCTTCATAAAGACCAGCATTTAGTTTTGTAAGATACTAATTTTGAGTTACTTCCTCTTTTGCTTCGAGAAGCAGTTGAGCTTATTTGATGGACTCTTACAATTTAAAGTCAATTGAGTTAAGAGCACATTCAAATGAAAACTGCACTGAAATTTGTTTCATTTTTTGCATTCAAATAATTGTAATCAATCATTATCACAATTTTTGGGCACCATTTGAAGCCGCTTAAAAATTGCTAAAGCAGCAGGCTACAGGTCACCTCTCTCTTCCTCCTTCTCGGTGTAAATCGAGTAGAATCGAGCACCCGCTCATCAGTTATTTTTGTTGTTTTTAATTGCGCTCAAACGAAGTTCGTAGCATATATTAAAGCTGTTGGTCTTTTTTGTAGCATATAAACGTGTTGGTCTGTAGCATATGTTAAACCCGCTTGACTGATTTTTAGTCCTCAAAAACGGGAGAAACAGTAAGTGCTCTTAGAGCTTTTCAGCTCACTAGTCTCCAAGTATGTGATTCCAAGAATCTGTTTCGGAGACTTTTATAGTGTGAAGGGCGGTTCTTAGAAGTTGACCCCACCCACCCACATTAGCTACCGATGAAAGACAGCCGCTCGCTAGTCGATTTGACTGACGTTAGTCGGCTATATTTCAGTTAATTGAGTCGGCGAATGCAAAGCAAGCCGATATGCAAGTAAGCCGACAGAAAAGCAAGCCGAAAGTTATGTAATAGTTATGTAATCTATTAGAAATAATACATTGTCAGCCGTTACAATCAATACTGCGCGTAGTATTACAGTGCATAATGTATTCCAATGCACCAAAGAAACAAAAATGCGTCAATTTTTAGACATCTAGTGGGTACGGGCCTCAGCAGACCGCTGTCCATGGCCATGCCTCTCATCCGCTGTGGGATGTAATCCGGAAATAGCGAGCCGGTTATCGCGGCGAAGCGCGCCCACCGGCCCGCCAGGGGCAACTTAAAATACGGGTATCCGAAAATTTTTCGGCTTACTTGACCTCATTTTCAAAATTCGGCTTGCTTGCCTATCGGCTTGCTTGACCGCCACCAATTGAGTCATAGGCAATCTGTTACAACATGGCATAAAACGATTGATATTACATATCGATAGTGTTTTTTGAGTTTCGGATGACGAATCAAATAAATTGTGGGCCAGTTGTTTCTGTTGGTTTTTGAAAAGGCATTTATTTCTCAATCCACGTGGTAACTTCTGATGGCTGAAGAGGTACCAAAAAATTGATTGGGAAAGTTTGATTTGCGACTGATGAACGACTCTATTCCATATCAGATCCAATGAAAATTTGAAGGCTTTTACTATTTAGTATCAGTGAGTAGAGCTAGGAATTATTGTATAAATGCGAGGAAGAATGATTGATTCAATTTATATCTTTTAATCGCCTGTAGTCAAAGTTTTGTCTACTGTAGTTATGTGAGCATGCTAAGACGGAAGTGTGGTCGCATTGTGCTGTTGGTATGGTTGCCTGTCATACGAAGGGTCAAAATTGGGATTTCAGTTGGAATGCATTTCGACGATGCGTAAAAGCTTCAATCTGCTCCGAAGATTTCTAAATATTGATGGTTAAAATCGAGAATTGTGGATGCCTGGATTGTTGACAAGCTGATGCTATTGAAAGGTAAGTTGTAGAAGGAATGCAACGAGTATTGCGATGATGACTTGAAAAATCAGGTATCTGTGCTTGCATTAAAATTGGCTTGACAAAATTTGTCTTGATTGAAGAAATGCTGTGTATACTTTTTGCACGCCGCGCTTGGTCAGAATACTGTTGCCTCAGAAAGTACTCTGGCAATCAGATTATCATTAAACTTTGGGGCCTTTTTGAAAAAAAAAGTATATTACAATTAAGAAACCCATGGATTACTATTAAACATTGGCTCGTATTTTTGTTTCCAGTGGATTTCTACAGGAATTTTGATATTTGCTTGATAACAGAAAAACTGGCTGAGGATATGGCAGTATTACGTCTACAGCTTGAATACACTTAGTTTGATGTTAAAATCGGTAAAAGTTACTCTGGCTGTCACGATAATTCGATTCCTCAGATTGTGTTTTTTCACACCTATTCATGCAACCCACTAAAACTTATCCCGAAACCTTAAGCCCTAAATTATTTGACGCAATAATGTATACCCGAGATAGTTTCACCCCCATTTTAATATTCATATAATTGAGGATAATTAAGTGCATTTTAATTCGAATGTGTCCCATTAACAAAAATTATTGTCGGGATGACATGAATCCTAATTTTTATATTCT
>NW_027449586.1:0-16301 GCF_964194025.1 Convolutriloba macropyga | reverse complement strand
CTACTACTACTACTACTACTACTACTACTACTACTACTACTACTACTACTACTACTACTACTACTACTACTACTACTACTACTACTACTACTACTACTACTACTACTACTACTACTACTACTACTACTACTACTACTACTATACTACTACTACTACTACTACTACTACTACTACTACTACTACTACTACTACTACTACTACTACTACTACTACTACTACTACTACTACTACTACTACTACTACTACTACTACTACTACTACTACTACTACTACTACTACTACTACTACTACTACTACTACTACTACTACTACTGTTTCAACACTTTAATTCCAAATATGAAATAAAGGCACGGTTGGCAACAAATACAAATACAAATACAAATACAAACAAAACAAGAAGAGTTATTTGTTTGGTTATTCTGTGAAGTGCTGTACGACGAAATTGTTGAAGGCATTCTTTGACCCGGTTGCTGCTTTCTCCTGCAATCTGGTGAACGATACTTTGTTTCGTACACAGTCTCCTTCGATTTGACTCATCCACGTTTTCCGTTGCCCCCCAGGAGCGCGTCTGGCATGGGCGTATTGATCGGGCGGGTCCCAATCGAAGGCACTGCGGGCTAATCTTCCTGGTTCCATTCTCTGGATGTGACCGTACCATTTTATCCGTTTGAGCATGATCATCGTGGATAGTTGGGGCATTCGCGATCTTGACATAATTTCATCGTTCGTTGCTTTCTCCAGATATGACACACGTAGAATTCTCCGAAGACAACCACAGTGGAAACTCTCAAGTTTTCTCTCCATTAATTTCGAAAGAGTCCAAGTCTCTGAGCTGTACAGCACGGCTGATAAAACGAGTGCTTTGTACAAATTGCACTTGAGGTGCACGCTGAGCTGCTTGCTCTTCCAGAGATTTTGGAAGTTAGCAAACCGTTGTCTACCTTCTGCAAGTTTGCAATTGACTTCCTGGAGGTCTCCATGCTTGAGGCTGACATATGATCCGAGATACTTGAACGCTTCTATGTTTTCAAACTCGTTTCCGATAACATCTTGTACTTTGCAGGAAAACACGCGTGTGGCAGCTGCTTTAGGTTTGCCACAGTATCTCGATTGGTGAACTTTTCGGCCATTGACTGTTTTGAACTTCCTTTCACACTTGTCACAGGTGAGACTCGCCTCTAGTTGCTCGAACTTTGACTTGTCGACGACATTCTTTGACAAACCGGCTTTGCAGAATCTTGTTTGGTGCACTTTGCGTCCGGTAACTGTACTGAATTGCCGCTGACAGTTCTGACATCTTAAAGACTCTTGATCAGCCACCGCTGACCCACTCTCATTTTCTAGCGACTCTAAATCCGCTACTGCAGATTGTTGTTGTGAAGCTACCAACGCTGGCTTAGCCTCCGCTAAGCTTTTCAATCTGAGCTTCCGGCCATCTTGTGTTTCGAACCAGCCCGCTTTCTTTTTCGTTCCCAGCAGCACCTCCGTGCCGATGGTTAGTCGTGACTGGCTAGATGTCTCTGCCAGGAGTCCTAGTTTGCCTTTATGTGTTCCAGTGGAGTATCTCCACGTTCTGTTGGATACTAGGCACTGCAACAACATTTGGGCTGTCGCATTTTACGCCCATATTCTTTGTTTTGGCCACATTAATCTTCAGACCAGCGGCTTCCGCTAGGGCCTCGATTCGATGTAGGTTTTCTTGCACCTCACTGTCTGAGACCCCCACGAGAGCAACATCATCAGCAAAATCTAAGTCAGCCACCAATCTCCCAATGTCTAATCCTCCATGCACCGAGTTAGCTAAAATGTAGTTGATGACAAGGCCGAATAGGATTGGGGACCACACATCACCCTGCCTAACGCCTGTTCTGACATCAAATAAGCGTCCCTTCTCACCTTCGGCTTTGACTCGACATTTGAATCCATCATAGCTGTTTCTTATGATGTTTATCACTTTTTGCGGCAGACCATAGTGTTTCATTATCTGGTACATCTGCTCACGATCGACAGAATCGAATGCCGCTCGAAAGTCTATGAAACAAAAGCTAATATCCAATTGAAACGCCATTGATTTCTCTATTATTTGACGCAGGGCAAAGAGTTGATCGGCGCATCCTCTGCTTTTTCTGAAGCCGCACTGCTCTTCCCTTAAGACGCGATCCACTGAATCTTTGCATCGATTGAGAGTAACGGAAGCGAACACTTTTCCTGGTACTGACAATAGAGAGATCCCTCGGTGGTTCGAACACTCTGACCTCTTTCCTTTACTCTTGTATAATGGGACAATTTCTGCTACCTTCCAGTCATCGGGCAGAACTTCCGTCGACCAACATTTATCTATGATGTCCCAGAGCCACTCGACAATACCCTTGTGTGCTTTCAACATCTCACAGGAAATGTTATCGGGTCCACTTGCCTTGCCATTCTTCAACCTGCGGACAGCTTCAAGCACTTCTTCAAATCGAATTGGGCTCAGTTCAATCGGCAAGCTTTCAGCTGCTTCTTCGGGATCCAATCTCGTACTGCAACTGAATGTTGAGGGATTCAGGAGTTGACTAAAATGTTCCGTCCAGCGTTCAAGTCGTTCCTCGATGACACAAATACGCTCCCTATGTTTGAAACTGGAAACTAGGTCTGAAAGTTGACTCCAAAACAAATCCTTCTCTTGGAGACTAGCTTCATTCGTAGGTGCGTAGCAGACAACAACAGCTAGATTGGCTCTCCTCTGAGCCGCGAACTTGACGTAGCAAATACGTTCACTTAGAGCCACTTGTTCTACGATGCTGTTTATCAATGACTTCTTTACAGCAACGCCCACTCCTCCTTGTCTCGACTTTACACCAGACAACCACGAGTCAGACAGGTAGAGCTTGTGGTCTCCGAGATCAATTTCTTGCTCCTGCAATCTCGTCTCCTGCACTCCCAGAATATCCAACTTGTATCGCGCCAGATCCATTTTCAAAGCCTCTAGAGATCCGGCTTGGGTCAGTGTTCTGACGTTTAAAGTTGCAATTCTGAGTTGGTTCCTCGGGAGATTCTTAGCACCCCTTACCCGGGACTCGGGGCCATGGTTGATTGTACTCATTGCTTTGGTGTTTGAAGGCTGAGATACGACTAGTTGCGCCACAAACTAGAAGACCAGTGCCTCGTTAGCTCGACCATGTGAGCGTAGAGCCGCAGCACATGACCTACCCCCAGGGGACACCACGTGGAGGTGAGGTTGGATTTTGTCCCCCACTACTACTACTACTACTACTACTACTACTACTACTACTACTACTACTACTACTACTACTACTTCTACTACTACTACTACTACTACTACTACTTACTACTACTACTACTACACTACTACTACTACTACTACTACTACTACTACTACTACTACTACTACTACTACTACTACTACTACTACTACTACTACTACTACTACTACTACTACTACTACTACTACTACTACTACTACTACTACTACTTACTACTACTACTACTACTACTACTACTACTACTACTACTACTACTACTACCTACTACTACTACTACTACTACTACTACTACTACTACTACTACTAACTACTACTACTACTACTACTACTACTACTACTACTACTACTACTACTACTACTACTACTACTACTACTACTACTACTACTACTACTACTACTACTACTACTACTACTACTACTACTACTACTACTACTACTACTACTACTACTACTACTACTACTACTACTACTACTACTACTACTACTACTACTACTACTACTACTACTACTACTACTACTACTACTACTACTACTACTACTACTACTACTACTACTACTACTACTACTACTACTACTTACTACTACTACTACTACTACTACTACTACTACTACTACTACTACTACTACTACTACTACTACTACTACTACTACTACTACTACTACTACTACTACTACTACTACTACTACTACTACTACTACTACTACTACTACTACTACTACTACTACTACTACTACTACTACTACTACTACTACTACTACTACTACTACTACTACTACTACTACTACTACTACTACTACTTACTACTACTACTACTACTACTACTACTACTACTACTACTACTACTACTACTACTACTACTACTTACTACTACTACTACTACTACTACTACTACTACTACTACTACTACTACACACTACTACTACTACTACTACTACTACTATCTACTACTACTACTACTAACTACTACTACTACTACTACTACTACTACTACTACTACTACTACTACTACTACTACACTACTACTACTACTACTACTACTACTACTACTACACTACTACTACTACTACTACTAACTACTACTACTACTACTACTACTACTACTACTACTACTACTACTACTACTACTACTACTACTACTACTACTACTACTACTACTAACTACTACTACTACTACTACTACTACTACTACTACAACTACTACTACTACTACTACTACTACTACTACTACTACTACTACTACTACTACTACTACTACTACTACTACTACTACTACTACTACTACTACTACTACTACTACTACTACTACTACTACTACTACTACTACTACTACTACTACTACTACTACTACTACTACTACTACTACTACTACTACTACTACTACTACTACTACTACTACTACTACTACTACTACTACTACTACTACTACTACTACTACTACTACTACTACTACTACTACTACTACTACTACTACTACTACTACTACTACTACTACTACTACTACTACTACTACTACTACTACTACTACTACTACTACTACTACTACTACTACTACTACTACTACTACTACTACTACTACTACTACTACTACTACTACTACTACTACTACTACTACTACTACTACTACTACTACTACTAC
This sequence comes from Convolutriloba macropyga, assembly GCF_964194025.1. Classification (NCBI taxonomy): domain Eukaryota; kingdom Metazoa; phylum Xenacoelomorpha; order Acoela; family Convolutidae; genus Convolutriloba; species Convolutriloba macropyga. The sequence continues at coordinate 11,398 of NW_027449586.1, read as the reverse complement.
TACTACTACTACTACTACTACTACTACTACTACTACTACTACTACTACTACTACTACTACTACTACTACTACTACTACTACTACTACTACTACTACTACTACTACTACTACTACTACTACTACTACTACTACTACTACTACTACTACTACTACTACTACTACTACTACTACTACTACTACTACTACTACTACTACTACTACTACTACTACTACTACTACTACTACTACTACTACTACTACTACTACTACTACTACTACTACTACTACTACTACTACTACTACTACTACTACTACTACTACTACTACTACTACTACTACTACTACTACTACTACTACTACTACTACTACTACTACTACTACTACTACTACTACTACTACTACTACTACTACTACTACTACTACTACTACTACTACTACTACTACTACTACTACTACTACTACTACTACTACTACTACTACTACTACTACTACTACTACTACTACTACTACTACTACTACTACTACTACTACTACTACTACTACTACTACTACTTTTCTTATTGTAGTTACTTTGATTGGAGTTGGCGCTTGTTTTATGAATTGTTTTTTTTTATTTCTGCTTTTCATTAAATAGTTTTTTTATCTTTTGTTGATTCTTCTGCTGTCATTCTGGCCTCAGACAAAAGCCTCTCAGTTTGGCTCACGTTGAGATCAGCCTCAATGAGGCTCTGATTTTTTAAAGGTTCGCTGTAGAGACCAGATCCGGACAAATTTAAAATGAATTAAATTTTGTAGTTAATTTTGTCAAGAGGTCTGAGGGCTCTACAGTAAAGGAGAGAGCAAATTAAAAGAGCAATTCAAAAGGCCGAGGTACATGTGGATTTAAGACTTTTAGACAGTAAAGATTAAGAGAAAAAGTAATTGAAAAGTGGGGATTTAAAATCTTAAGAAGGTTTTAGTGAAAAATCTTTTCTAGTGAAAAGCTCTTAGTGAAAAACTTGTGATTGTTTTTTAAATGACTCAGAATTTCTATTATTCATCTGAAGGATAATTTCAATGAACTGTTTCTAGATAAATTTGAATCCCAGCTGACCCGAAAGATCAAACAACGGTCAGAATGGTACGCGAAATGAACGTTTGTAATTAATTTTGAACGCTTTTGTACAACAATCCTAAGGATAATCTTTTTTGAACGTTTCAATACTTTTTGGTAGGTAAATTTAGGAAATGTTTGTTTTTGATTGTTTTGTTAGGAGGTTGCCCTTTTGGATACTTTCTCAGGAGAATAACGTTCCGATTGTTTATATAGAAGACCACCGTTTTTGAACGCTTTTGACCATACTTGTGATTATGGCTCAACAATAAGTCAGGGTCAGCGTTGAAAATCACCATAATATGCGAATTATATGGCAAGGGTCAAACTTTCAACGCTAAAAGCTGATATAGGAATTGCGGTTAGCGTTGACTGCGGCCCAAAAAGCTTCATCGTTTAAAACATCAAGTCCTGCAAAAATTCAGGACAAATCCTAGAAAAGTTTATTGTTTGCAAAATTTTGCTGCTGCTTTTTACATTAATTGTCTTGTACCTACCATTCAGTGGAATCATTTTTAAGAAAACTCTCAGCAAATTGAATACAGCGTGTAAATCACCAAATCAACTTGGATACAGAATTCTGCTTTATGCGTCGAAAGTACGAACACTGTCCAGATCTACTCATTGACTCAAAAATTTTTCGGCTGGCCTAATAATTTCAAAAGTTAGTTTAAAAAAAAAGAAAACATTGAATTCCAAAATGTTACACACCTTAAAAGTGTCAACAAAATGGCAATGTAAAAATTCTAAAATACATAAAACAACCTTTCAGCGGAATCATTTTTAAGAAAACTCTCAGCAAATTGAATACAGCGTGTAAATCACCAAATCAACTTGGATACAGAATTCTGCTTTATGCGTCGAAAGTACGAACACTGTCCAGATCTACTCATTGACTCAAAAATTTTTCGGCCGGCCTAATAATTTCAAAAGTTAGTTTAAAAAAAAAAAGAAAACATTGAATTCCAAAATGTTACACATCTTAAAAGTGTCAACAAAATGGCAATGTACAAATTCTAAAATACATAAAACAATAAGAATATATTTTATTTACAACGTTTGGAATACTAAAAACATTTAAAAAAATTATATTGGATAATTAGGAAATTAAAAACAATGAAAGCTTAAAAAAGGTCCCTCAACAAATCTCTGTACTCCAGTGCCTTTGGGTCCTTCAGATATTCCTTGAAATAGAATTCTTTCAAAAAACCTTTGATGTTTTTAACCTTATCAAGTTTTTGTCTTTGTTCATATGGAACTTCATTGTACAATTTCATGGCTTGTAGCATCAATGATTTATCGAGGAATTCCGAATTACTTTTCATAGCCGGATAAATTTTTCCCGTTCTCGCATTTTGCTTACAATTGGAAGTTTGCATTTCATTGTTGTTACTAAAAGCTGGTAATTGTTTCCTAACATATTTCATGAAGAATACCATACATCGGTATTTGAGAAGGAATTCAACAGGCATGATTCTGTTTTTTATTTTTAAATCAGTCGAGCGATCAAACTTTTTTCTTTTGAAACACACTTTTATTCCCCAATTAAATTGTTTTTCTAATGTTATCATGAGATTTTTTCTGATAACAACAAGCATAAGAGATGAGTATTGAATGTGACTTAAAACAAGCGCGTTCAATGGTGTTACTCTAGTTTTTGTAGGAAAACAGTTCCTTATATCTTTCAAGATTTTGATGCTGCACGCCATTCTGGAGAGTATTCTTTTGATCTCTTCTTTAAAGTTTAATTTGTTGTTTAGTATTATTCCCAGATATCTAACCGACGACGATTCTCCTATGTTCACATCGTTAACCTTGAGATGAGACGGAGTTCGTGCTTTTTTTGATGGAGCAAACACGATATATTCAGTCTTCTTATTGTTCATCATTAATTGATGTGATTGGAAGTAATAACATAATTTTTCAATATTTTTTTCCAAATAACTTCTAGCTATATTTTCATTAGTATGAGAAGAATAGAGGAAAGTGTCATTGGCGTACTGGATTACTTGACAATTGTCACTATCAATAACTCTATGAAGATCATTCACATAAATGTTGAACAATATTGGTCCTAATACTGTCCCTTGCGGCACTCCTCTGTTAAGTAAAATCGAGTCGGACTCATTTCCCGAGAAAACTACTTTTTGAGTACTGTCTTTCAAATATGATCTAATCAATTGTGTAGATGTTCCGTCGAATCCTAAACATTTCAATTTTTCTATTAGTATTTCGTGTGAGATTGAGTCAAATGCTTTTGAGAGATCGAGGAATGCTCCACAAACTGTATTCTTTTTATCCATTTCAGTTCTTACATATTCCGTACATTGTAGTATGGCATCTGTTGTGGACACTTTTTTTTCTATATCCAAATTGTTTATGTGACAGCAATTTATTTGAGATCAAATAGTCATTAATTTGGTTCCTTATAACTTGCTCAAAAATTTTTGCCAAGGCGCCGGTTACTGATATTTGACGATAGTTAGTGGGATCTTCTGTGTTTCCTTTTTTATAAAGAGGTGAGACCAAAGCTTTTTTGAGGTCAGTCGGAAAAGAAGACTCAGAAATAAACTCAAGACTCAGAAATAAACTCAAGACTCAGAAATAAACTCAGACTCAGAAATAAACTTTCCTTCTGTTTATCATCACTGGAATTGCCAGTCGAGAACATCTGGTTGTGACCGCGGAACATGTCTTTTCTGCCTGGCTCGTAGATCTTTTTGTAGTCCAGAGGACCGTATCTGAATTGAAACTGAAACATCTAACGCAATGGTAACATCAGAGGCATGAATGAAAGCGAACAAATTCAATTAAAAGAAGGACCAAACAACTAATACTGCATGCAAAAACGGCATATGTGAAGGTCGATCCGTGATCTTTTTTTGTTTAAAGCTATATAGCCACTTGAAACAAAATGGTACTTCACAGTCTTCATACTGCGAAAATCTCAAATTTTTTAAAACAATTGCTGATTACTATTTATTATTGTACCCTGTAATGAATGTGCATTATTTCACACTTAATTCTCACACAGATAAATTATTCTCCATGGTTGCGAATACTAATCATAACTAACATGCAAATGTTTTGACGCTTTATCAAGCATCATTCTTGTCAAATGCAATAAATGTTCGAGTCATTTAAACACATGCAAATATAGTTATAGTCAACGTGATCAATCGACATCATCGATGTCAAAATCGGAGAGACTGAGAGATCTGAGGAACAGGAGAGTTTCCTTCTGTTTATCATCACTGGAATTGCCAGTCGAGAACATCTGGTTGTGACCGCGGAACATGTCTTTTCTGCCTGGCTCGTAGATCTTTTTGTAGTCCAGAGGACCGTATCTGAAATGAAACTGAAATTGTATTATTGGACACACCCGATGTTGTTATGGTACATTATGGCATACTATGTATAATAATGTTATATGGTAGAACAACACATGCGCCTTCCCTTTTGGGTATCAGTGACGCGGAAGAGGGGAGAGTGTGGGGTGGAGGGGCCGAGCAGATCCGGATAGAGGAATCATTCGAAAAAGGCAGGAATTTAGGGAGAAAAAGGGGGTGGTCGGATTATTTTCATCAAATACTTTTATGATCCAATAGTTCATGATCATTATTTATTGGAATTTTAAGTGATTTTTCGAGCCAAGTACACTTTGATAACTGAAGACACAAAGATAAAAAAGAACTAATTGAAAGCAGTATTAAAAGTTTGTGTACGCGCTAAATAGTTCGTACAAGTTTAGTTGTTTATCAAAATCAATAAGTGAGTGTCGAGTTAGCCGAGTGGCTTTCACTAGTAGTAGCCAGTAGGATTGAACCGCCTGGCTAGTGTCTGGTTTGGATTGTGAATTAGAGTTGCTTCTGGCTCAAATCAGTCGCCACTCCGCCACGGCTCACTTACCAACAAACCAATTCTGACTCAATTTATACCTTCACTTTATACTCAGTGTGACTTGTATTGTAATGGAGGTAGAAAGCAACGCGACCAGAGATATATTATATTCTATGTGGCGTATTTTGAGAGCGTAATTCTATTTTGGGTCTAGCGTCACTTTGAGGTATATAGTGTGATGCATGAAGTTAAAGTTGTTCAATGGTATTCTTACTAAGCGATAAAACAACAAAATTCTTGTCTTATTGTAAAGTTTGCTACTAAAAGTGAGAGTCATACAAATACAATAGATTAAACAAATCCATCGAGCGAGCCATGGCGCAGTGGCTTCTGACATGAGCCTAAAGCATTTCTCTCGTTTCACGGAAAATGTGGGTTCGACACCAGAAAGCGTCGAATTCTACAGTGATTGCCGCTGGGCTAACTTGACACTCGCTTTTCGCTTTTTCATCCCTTTTGCATTTGCTTTCTTGATAATTATTTGTCAAATTAAACAAAAACCAAACATTTAAATTGGTAGTTCATTAGAGATTATCATCGGTACGCTAAGAAAAAGAAGTTTTTTATTTGCATTATTTTTTTTGCATCGTCAATTCTTTTGCCATTAATTTTCTTAATTGTTTAGAGCAATGGTTCGATATTGAAAATGATTAAGATCCTATAGGTACTACACAAGTTTTGCTCTAGTAAAATTAATGAAATTTGCTGTTGTTTTCCAAGCTGAGCCAATTAGACCAAAAAGGGATTTCAATTGATGAAAAATTCTACTCATCAAAACTCATCAAGTTTTGGGCTTTATGACGTAAGCAACAATTTTTCTTTAAATAGCTGCTTAACTTAAATGATAAATTAGCCATTTTCAGTTTCAAAAAACAAGAATTTGTACCGTTTTGACATATAACAGGCAGCATCTATGATTTTTTCTATCATCATTTAATAAAATTAAATATGCAAATCTTTAAGCAACATGGCACAGAAGTGCTCAATCTGTAGCAGAATCTTAATAATTTTGCTTGTTTGTTTGTATCTCCACGTCTGCTGTTTTCTAATTCAATGAAATTTTACTGGAGTCATTTAATGAGTATTACTACTACTACTACTACTACTACTACTACTACTACTACTACTACTACTACTACTACTACTACTACTACTACTACTACTACTACTACTACTACTACTACTACTACTACTACTACTACTACTACTACTACTACTACTACTACTACTACTACTACTACTACTACTACTACTACTACTACTACTACTACTACTACTACTACTACTACTACTACTACTACTACTACTACTACTACTACTACTACTACTACTACTACTACTACTACTACTACTACTACTACTACTACTACTACTACTACTACTACTACTACTACTACTACTACTACTACTACTACTACTACTACTACTACTACTACTACTACTACTACTACTACTACTACTACTACTACTACTACTACTACTACTACTACTACTACTACTACTACTACTACTACTACTACTACTACTACTACTACTACTACTACTACTACTACTACTACTACTACTACTACTACTACTACTACTACTACTACTACTACTACTACTACTACTACTACTACTACTACTACTACTACTACTACTACTACTACTACTACTACTACTACTACTACTACTACTACTACTACTACTACTACTACTACTACTACTACTACTACTACTACTACTACTACTACTACTACTACTACTACTACTACTACTACTACTACTACTACTACTACTACTACTACTACTACTACTACTACTACTACTACTACTACTACTACTACTACTACTACTACTACTACTACTACTACTACTACTACTACTACTACTACTACTACTACTACTACTACTACTACTACTACTACTACTACTACTACTACTACTACTACTACTACTACTACTACTACTACTACTACTACTACTACTACTACTACTACTACTACTACTACTACTACTACTACTACTACTACTACTACTACTACTACTACTACTACTACTACTACTACTACTACTACTACTACTACTACTACTACTACTACTACTACTACTACTACTACTACTACTACTACTACTACTACTACTACTACTACTACTACTACTACTACTACTACTACTACTACTACTACTACTACTACTACTACTACTACTACTACTACTACTACTACTACTACTACTACTACTACTACTACTACTACTACTACTACTACAACTACTACTACTACTACTACTACTACTACTACTACTACTACTACTACAACTACTACTACTACTACTACTACTACTACTACTACTACTACTACTACTACTACTACTACTACTACTACTACTACTACTACTACTACTACTACTACTACTACTACTACTACTACTACTACTACTACTACTACTACTACTACTACTACTACTACTACTACTACTACTACTACTACTACTACTACTACTACTACTACTACTACTACTACTACTACTACTACTACTACTACTACTACTACTACTACTACTACTACTACTACTACTACTACTACTACTACTACTACTACTACTACTACTACTACTACTACTACTACTACTACTACTACTACTACTACTACTACTACTACTACTACTACTACTACTACTACTACTACTACTACTACTACTACTACTACTACTACTACTACTACTACTACTACTACTACTACTACTACTACTACTACTACTACTACTACTACTACTACTACTACTACTACTACTACTACTACTACTACTACTACTACTACTACTACTACTACTACTACTACTACTACTACTACTACTACTACTACTACTACTACTACTACTACTACTACTACTACTACTACTACTACTACTACTACTACTACTACTACTACTACTACTACTACTACTACTACTACTACTACTACTACTACTACTACTACTACTACTACTACTACTACTACTACTACTACTACTACTACTACTACTACTACTACTACTACTACTACTACTACTACTACTACTACTACTACTACTACTACTACTACTACTACTACTACTACTACTACTACTACTACTACTACTACTACTACTACTACTACTACTACTACTACTACTACTACTACTACTACTACTACTACTACTACTACTACTACTACTACTACTACTACTACTACTACTACTACTACTACTACTACTACTACTACTACTACTACTACTACTACTACTACTACTACTACTACTACTACTACTACTACTACTACTACTACTACTACTACTACTACTACTACTACTACTACTACTACTACTACTACTACTACTACTACTACTACTACTACTACTACTACTACTACTACTACTACTACTACTACTACTACTACTACTACTACTACTACTACTACTACTACTACTACTACTACTACTACTACTACTACTACTACTACTACTACTACTACTACTACTACTACTACTACTACTACTACTACTACTACTACTACTACTACTACTACTACTACTACTACTACTACTACTACTACTACTACTACTACTACTACTACTACTACTACTACTACTACTACTACTACTACTACTACTACTACTACTACTACTACTACTACTACTACTACTACTACTACTACTACTACTACTACTACTACTACTACTACTACTACTACTACTACTACTACTACTACTACTACTACTACTACTACTACTACTACTACTACTACTACTACTACTACTACTACTACTACTACTACTACTACTACTACTACTACTACTACTACTACTACTACTACTACTACTACTACTACTACTACTACTACTACTACTACTACTACTACTACTACTACTACTACTACTACTACTACTACTACTACTACTACTACTACTACTACTACTACTACTACTACTACTACTACTACTACTACTACTACTACTACTACTACTACTACTACTACTACTACTACTACTACTACTACTACTACTACTACTACTACTACTACTACTACTACTACTACTACTACTACTACTACTACTACTACTACTACTACTACTACTACTACTACTACTACTACTACTACTACTACTACTACTACTACTACTACTACTACTACTACTACTACTACTACTACTACTACTACTACTACTACTACTACTACTACTACTACTACTACTACTACTACTACTACTACTACTACTACTACTACTACTACTACTACTACTACTACTACTACTACTACTACTACTACTACTACTACTACTACTACTACTACTACTACTACTACTACTACTACTACTACTACTACTACTACTACTACTACTACTACTACTACTACTACTACTACTACTACTACTACTACTACTACTACTACTACTACTACTACTACTACTACTACTACTACTACTACTACTACTACTACTACTACTACTACTACTACTACTACTACTACTACTACTACTACTACTACTACTACTACTACTACTACTACTACTACTACTACTACTACTACTACTACTACTACTACTACTACTACTACTACTACTACTACTACTACTACTACTACTACTACTACTACTACTACTACTACTACTACTACTACTACTACTACTACTACTACTACTACTACTACTACTACTACTACTACTACTACTACTACTACTACTACTACTACTACTACTACTACTGTTTCAACACTTTAATTCCAAATATGAAATAAAGGCACGGTTGGCAACAAATACAAATACAAATTACAAACAAAACAAGAAGAGTTATTTGTTTGGTTATTCTGTGAAGTGCTGTACGACGAAATTGTTGAAGGCATTCTTTGACCCGGTTGCTGCTTTCTCCTGCAATCTGGCGAACGATACTTTGTTTCGTACACAGTCTCCTTCGATTTGACTCATCCACGTTTTCCGTTGCCCCCCAGGAGCGCGTCTGGCATGGGCGTATTGATCGGGCGGGTCCCAATCGAAGGCACTGCGGGCTAATCTTCCCGGTTCCATTCTCTGGATGTGACCGTACCATTTTATCCGTTTGAGCATGATCATCGTGGATAGTTGGGGCATTCGCGATCTTGACATAATTTCATCGTTCGTTGCTTTCTCCAGATATGACACACGTAGAATTCTCCGAAGACAACCACAGTGGAAACTCTCAAGTTTTCTCTCCATTAATTTCGAAAGAGTCCAAGTCTCTGAGCTGTACAGCACGGCTGATAAAACGAGTGCTTTGTACAAATTGCACTTGAGGTGCACGCTGAGCTGCTTGCTCTTCCAGAGATTTTGGAAGTTAGCAAACCGTTGTCTACCTTCTGCAAGTTTGCAATTGACTTCCTGGAGGTCTCCATGCTTGAGGCTGACATATGATCCGAGATACTTGAACGCTTCTATGTTTTCAAACTCGTTTCCGATAACATCTTGTACTTTGCAGGAAAACACGCGTGTGGCAGCTGCTTTAGGTTTGCCACAGTATCTCGATTGGTGAACTTTTCGGCCATTGACTGTTTTGAACTTCCTTTCACACTTGTCACAGGTGAGGCTCGCCTCTAGTTGCTCAAACTTTGACTTGTCGACGACATTCTTTGACAAACCGGCTTTGCAGAATCTTGTTTGGTGCACTTTGCGTCCGGTAACTGTACTGAATTGCCGCTGACAGTTCTGACATCTTAAAGACTCTTGATCAGCCACCGCTGACCCACTCTCATTTTCTAGCGACTCTAAATCCGCTACTGCAGATTGTTGTTGTGAAGCTACCAACGCTGGCTTAGCCTCCGCTAAGCTTTTCAATCTGAGCTTCCGGCCATCTTGTGTTTCGAACCAGCCCGCTTTCTTTCTCCGTGCCGATGGTTAGTCGTGACTGGCTAGATGTCTCTGCCAGGAGTCCTAGTTTGCCTTTATGTGTTCCAGTGAGTATCTCCACGTTCTGTTGGATACTAGGCACTGCAACAACATTTGGGCTGTCGCATTTTACACCCATATTCTTTGTTTTGGCCACATTAATCTTCAGACCAGCGGCTTCCGCTAGGGCCTCGATTCGATGTAGGTTTTCTTGCACCTCACTGTCTGAGACCCCCACGAGAGCAACATCATCAGCAAAATCTAAGTCAGCCACCAATCTCCCAATGTCTAATCCTCCATGCACCGAGTTAGCTAAAATGTAGTTGATGACAAGGCCGAATAGGATTGGGGACCACACATCACCCTGCCTAACGCCTGTTCTGACATCAAATAAGCGTCCCTTCTCACCTTCGGCTTTGACTCGACATTTGAATCCATCATAGCTGTTTCTTATGATGTTTATCACTTTTTGCGGCAGACCATAGTGTTTCATTATCTGGTACATCTGCTCACGATCGACAGAATCGAATGCCGCTCGAAAGTCTATGAAACAAAAGCTAATATCCAATT
>NW_027449585.1:5000-74233 GCF_964194025.1 Convolutriloba macropyga | reverse complement strand
TGTGTGTGTGTTTGTGTGTTTGTGTGTGTGTGTGTGTTTGTGTGTGTGTGTTTGTGTGTGTGTGTGTGTGTTTGTGTGCGTGTTTGTGTGTGTGTGTGTGTGTGCGTGTGTGTGTGTGTGTGTGTGTGTGTGTGTGTGTGTGTGAGAGAGAGAGAGAGGGGGGGGCTTACAAATGCATTCTTTATATCTTGAAAGTCATAAGTCGCCCAGAAGACGAATTATTAAAGCCTCAGAACTATGTATCTATCGTACAACCAGTATCCCTATTTAGCTTGTTTTAAACTGAAATTACAATTACGGCTTAGATTTTTACCACACCAAGTTTTTCAATTTCAATGTCTGGATTTAGAAATTGCACTCTAAAAATTTTGACACTTTTTCACTATTTCGGTCGAATTCGGATGATTACATTGTCACAATAATATGATTGGCTTACCTGCGTTGAATGCGATAAGCGGATCCTTATTAACGCGTTTTATTTTTCAGTTGAAAATTCTTCAACAGTATCGGTATAATCGGTTCCAAAACGTTACAAAGGCCCGAAGTTTTTTTGCCCGAAATCTGATCAATAATCGCACAATATGTGTTTATTCCAATTTACCCAAAACGAAGCCGATTGCAATTGCTAGTTTTTAAAAGGTGATTACAAGGGATATAAAATAGAACAGAAAACAACAAGTGCGTGAACGAAATTCAAAACGTTCTATTCGAGGGGACTTTTTGTAATCTATGAAAGGAAAATTTCAAGTGAAAATGGAATATCTATACCGTTTTAGCGTATTTTCCTTTTCGCTTCGCTAGTTGCAAAAAACAGGATAATAAACGCTTAAATACGCTCTACGTTTACTGTTTCCCCGAATGAAGTAAATTGTAGCTAAAAACATAAAGTACTAAAACAGCATTGTAGAAAAATAACAAATAATAAACAGGTAGCGTTTTCCTGTCAACTTGAACGAGCAAATTAAAAAGCGCAATCAATTTTACTCGCAGTTTTGGTATTGCTTTTTCTAGAGGACATTTTTGCGGTCCCGGACACGTTTCGGTTTGTCAACACAAATATTTAAACTGTTTGTAAAATAAGATAGATTATTATCGTAATTCAGAATTTTGCACAAAATTGGTTTTTAGTTTTTGAACAAACAGAAAGCTTTGACTAGAATTACATCAATATTAGTGATATTTTGTGCTTTTTTCAAGTTGCTAAGTTCTAGCTAGCGAACACCATATGCATTTAAACGAATCATTGATAGAGCGTAAAAATTACTTAAAGTTTTAATGAAAGCTACCAGTTTTAATTAAACGAGTTAAAAATTTGACGTATGACTAGTAGAGCGTTCCAAGGACTTTTTTTGCTATTTTTAAAATGATGCGCTATAAGTTGGATCAAAATAACATATGTTGCTGTGTTAAGTGGTCCGATCACTAGTTTGACCGGCTGAGGAAATGTGAACATAATAAACTCTTTGCTATCAATTTTAATGCAATTTCTGAATCTATTTTGTTTCTCATTAAAAAGGAAAAGAGAATTTGGTAGATCTACAATTTTGTCAAACATGGTAGTTTCAAGACAAGATTTTTTCTATGAATCAAATTTATGCGATCAAAGCTTTTCCATAAATGGAAGTTCTATGAAAAAAGACAACAGCTTTTCTATGAGTTGCAATGTTTAAAAAATCTATGGCAACAGTTTATTCATGAATGGAAAATTGAAGCAGAAAATTTCCGTAAATGGAAGTTCTATGACTAGAAATTGAAATTCAATCAAGGAACACAACTTTTGTTTTACCCGTATTTTAACAACTACAAAATTTTCATTTATGGAAGCTCTATGACTACAAATTTTTAATAAAAGTAGACTCCATTACTACACATTTTCTATAAATGGGAATTTAAAGACTGCATATTTCAATATTTGGTTGCCATTGTTATCAAAAATCTTCAAACGTCAAACAGAATCAAATTTCTTGATGATTTCTGATTAGAAAGAAACAGCATAGTTGTAACGCTTTTAATTAATGCTTGTTGTTGTAGAAACAGTTGGATAAATTACGACATAATTGTGGTAAATGAAGCACGAAGTTCATCAGCTTTTTTCTCGGTACTCTTTCAATGCCGACAGAATTGAGCCTAATTTTAGATTTAGACCACTACTTCACGCTTCAGTGAAGGCTGAAATTCATAACTAAACAAATCAACTCAAGGCCAAGTTAGAATAGCATGTCAAGCGAAATTCATTGCTATATTCTTTCGAAGCCTCATTGATATGTTCTCTATGTCAACATTTGAAATTAATAACTATTGTTAGCACTCAATTATCGTACATAAAGTGAAACTAAAACAAACATTCGAACTGTCTCAATATCAGCAAAATTGTGTTCCGACGTACAGTCTGCTTCAGATTCTTTACAATTGGTTCTTGTTGGTGCAGAATGTTCGACAAAAACTTCTATGAGGTTAAAAAAAACCTCCGATGACATCAAATTTACACAGAAAAAGAAACGTTATCGAGAACTGTTTACGTTCTGTCAACATATTTGTCTACAACCAATTGAAGATACAATTTTTGACCTGCAAGAATACGTGACTAACAGCATTAAAGGGGCGTGAAAAACTACCAAGAGTTAGCTGAAAACCTCAATTTTATCTTATTGAAACTCTCATACATTGCGCATTGAAGCATAATTCCATGAACCGTTAAATAATTGTTAGTGTCTCTTGTACCTGTGATTTATCGTAGTGATTGTACCGTCTTAGTTTAAATTTGTCTCGCTGAGAAAAGAAATAACAATATTCTCAAGAATCAGAGTTCCTAAAAAGACAAACTTTGTGCAAAACACATATATAGTTGTTATTACTAGTTTTAACGAAGCAAATACCTTTTTTTATCAGTTTATTAATTGAGCAATTGATTGGAAACGCACAAAGTGTGAATATTGTTGTATTGATACCATTGTTTTTGGGGAAGAGGTCTCTGAAAATGTTGATTCATGGTATACAGGGACTAACTAATAGCCCCAGCCAATTGCTAAGACAATTACTGAGACAGGTGGTCAGTCAGTTGCTGGATATCTGGCATTTTGATATTCGGATATACAATTTGAGTTATTAGCCAAAACTCAAACAATTTTTGATTTCTGCAACTTGGAATTACTCGGTTAAATCAGATAATGCTTTCTGGCAAGTTTTCCTTATTAATAACGTTTACGTACACTGGATTTCTGAATTTTTCTCTTCGCGATTCCCAATCATTACCTTGATCTATTCGTCATATCTCTTTTCTAAAACACTTAAATCTCAGGTTTATCATAAATCTGATTCTGGCTGTTGTTCAACTCACGAGATGTTCAAATTTCTATCCTTGTTTTTAAAAAAATTATCCTACTGGAAGCAACGGTAAAACAACAATGTATAACCTGCAAGTTTTCTAAATCACAAAAAATTTCAAAATAATTTACTTTGTTGAATTGGCGTGAAAGTTAGTCACAAATTGTTAAGAGTAGGTTAGATGACACTGGTTCGGTTTATTGATAACTTGGTGTTTTTATTGAAAACTGTTCAACAATTTGGGATGCTGGGCCAATTTTTTGGTGCGATTGATGCAAAACATTGAAACTCCGAGTTGAACATGCAACATGCAATTTTAAAATTCATAGAAATCAACATATTAAAAAACAGGTTCCTTAGATGTTTTTTTAATGTCGAACGTCTTTCAACGTCTTGCAAATTGCAGTATCTCAGTTAACTTTGAATTATTCTCGAATAGAATTATATTTTCAATGTCTTATTATTTAATGATAAAATTTTCACTGCTCCAGGAAAAAAAAACAAATCAAATTAGCAATATTGAACAAATCAAGAAATCAGGAGGAATTTGCGTATCTTTTGCGTTTTTATATAAATCGTGTTTTTTTTTACCCATGCATAAATTGCTTCTTGAGATTTTTAAAAACTTTGTTGCCACTCAAAAGTTGTACCGGTGAACTTTTGTATCAAAAGGAATCCAATTTACTTTCAAATTATGTACAATAAGCAACAAAAATTATTTTTTAGTTAATTTAGAACAATTCATCTAGAATTTTTCAACTAGAGTAATTCATCAATATGGAATCGTAGTAAGAGTCAATTCTTTTTTATAATGCTTACAATATGCAATAACAAATTGCGCAGACCTGACTTTGACGTTATGTGTGGTGTGTTAATCTGAAATTTTTAAATATTCTTTTTGTCAGTAAAAATATATGGTGAACAGAAAAAATATCTTATTGGCAGTAAATAAGCGCTGGTTGTTTGCATGCTTGGACAAAAGATTGGAGTATTTGACCTTGAATCTTGCCCCAAGGTTATGCCTAAGTGGGCCTTGGGACTTGACACGAAACTATCACAAACGTTCGTATCTTTGCGACCAATTTTTTTGCGCTGGTTTATTTGCGAGTGTTTAAAACCGATTGACCAATAAGCAGGTTGAATAAATATTTTCACCTTCAATCTGTCTCTTTTTCCGAGCTGCTATATTTAAATTTTTGTCTATATAGCAGATATGATATTCTTGTCTAATGAGGGATAGCTATACATAGCATACTAGTGGAAAGCTTAATGCGGTAAATGGAACTATTTTTGTTTTAAAAATTTCGGTAGAAAAATTTTGGGTGATCAATCCTTTTTTTTAATATTTTCATTACCTAATCAAACATCCTCCAGGTTTTTGACCTCTTTGTAACCCAAAAAACTACGCTTAAAATTTTGTCTCTGCCCATAGGTTGGCGTGGATTTCGTTCAACCCTCAGTTCTGCGGTTGACTTTTCAGCAGACAAAAGGCTCGAACCAAAACGCTACGCTGAAATATTACATTAAAAAATAACACATTTTTTTTAAAACCAAAAAGCTGAATAAAAGAGGTCGAGTTGAACAACTGTCAAAAAGCCGAGAAACAAAAATTTTCACGAGACTAATTGATTTTGCTGTAAAGTTTTCTACATGCACTTTTTTGTTCACTTTTATTTATAGTGTTAAGGTATGATGTTCTCGATTTTGCTTTTCTGACATGAGCACAAATTTAAAACGTGTTGTTTTAAATATATGACATCTCATATAGTCGTTAGAGAAAGGACTGAAAGAAGCCACAGTTTTGTCTGAGCTGATGGACTAAGATTGTGACATTTATATTTAGTTGCATGCTATCCAGTAAGTGATAGCCCGACTGGACAAGTGATTTATCTTGAGCTTTAAATTTTCCTTATAATTTTTTAATGCCAGATTGCGTTTTAAATACGCAGATGCAAAAAACTTTTTGTTTGTTGACAAGAACAAACTTTTTACCAAAACTAAAAAATTTACCTGACCCTTGAAAAGAATCCTACTCAACCTATGGAAAGATTTTCGCTCGATTATAAACATGCCCATTTTTAATTATTATTCAAAATTATCCCCTAGTTGAACGTGGCTGTTTGGTACCAAAGTGTAAGTTGAGGATTTTGCAAAGTTCACACCAGAATAGGTTTTGCAAAGTTGTTCAGAGCTGCTTATGCGTTCTCCAGCATACACAGAAGCAAAAAACTTTTTGTTTGTTGACAAATTTTTTGCCGAAAGCAAATACTTATTGAAAGATAATTGCTCGATTATAAACAGGAAGTTAAATTTTTGAATATTATTAAATTATATCACTTTGACTGCATGTGCTTTTTGGAGGTCAAGTCCAGGATTAATAAAATCACGGGCTCTTATTTGGCGTCGCGGATTCAGTAAAAATTTCCTCAAAAACTTATTTTTTTAAAAACAAATTTAGAGAAGCATGCAACGAAAAGATGAGTCACTATAAGTCGATAAATTTCGTTTCTAAATATAAAAACACGAAGTACGCATTATCTAAACTTAGCTTATTACGTCAATTCTACGCCGAGATCCTGGCATGTATTTTTAATACTGTAGGGATAATCTTCATGGTTAACCACCAACCCCTGACGTCAGTTTTGCAGTGAAAAAGTGACGTTTTGAAGTTATGTCGACATAGTTGAGTTCAACTAATCAACGGTTTAGAAATGACAAGTACAACCAAAAAAGCAGGCTATAGATAGGGCTATAACTACAAAAATGGAGGAGCAATAACTGTAGAGTTTGAATGTTAAATTTATGAAAAATGCTGATTGTTGCAATCTCAGTTGAGCAGTAAAATACTGTGTCTTACTAAAGTGAAACTTGTAATTTGTCTAACCATCGTTTTCATCTTGAAAAATTAGGTAACTTGAGAGAAAAGGAATTAAAGAACCTCCGATAGCTAAACATTAGGTTGACGAAAAAATCTTTTTCTTCACCAGACGAACGATTTATAATAAGTTCTCTGAAAATAATAGGCGGTGAAAAATAGGTTTGCAGTTCACAGACTTGAGTTTTCCTAACCAAAAATCTTGATTTTACGTGTTATTTATGATTTCGGCCCCAGTGACCAACGAAGGACCTCTGTTTGGCCAATAATTCAAGTCGGCTTGTGGAAAAAAGACGGGTTCTCCTTTATGAATTGTGTTCCATTTTGAAACCGAAAGCACCCCTTAGATTCGTTTCAAACATAAACAGTGTTCAACCTGTAGGGATACAAATTTCCAGTTAGAATAGGCCCAACTTGAGTTGTTGTTGAATTATTGAGTTCTCAACCAAAATTCCTATATTGTTTTTGATTAGTTGATTGGAGCTTACTGAGTAGCTCCAGCAATCGAATTTATTATTCATCAAAGCTGAATGATTAGTTGTTTGGACTAGCAAAACAACGTTTAATGCGGCAATAATATACAGAATAGCGGATAAAGATTTACAAAAACGATTTGCACGATTTAGTATCTCGACAGCTTGTAAACCGTCAATAACGAACTGGGCGGTATAAAACTTTCGTTGCCATTGATAGGAAAGCAGCCGTTACATTTGATCCGCCGACCCTGACAGTGGAATACAAACCGCTCTCTAATCTCGAACAAAGCAAAAACACAACGAGGCATTTCGAGTTGAACAGTCGAACGACGTTGAGGTGCCAGTTTTGACGAAAACAAAACCTCGGGACAGAAAGGCGTCAAACTGCGGCGGCAAAGTAAACAAATTGTGAACCGGTCACGTATTCACAGCAGCCCCGATTGACAAATCACTGCATAAAGTATATTGAGCTAAAGAAGAAAAAAGGCTAAGAACTGATCAAAAATGAGGATCAGCGAGTAAACTTGAAACAGTATATAATCAAATTTTGCAATTTAAATCAGCCTAGAGAAGCTGCTTGACAAAAGAGGTAATAATTTTAACGATTTCGATTGGTACCGACAACACGAAATCCGACAACGCGAACATTTCATCAACTTAGAAGCTTATTTGTTGCCATATTTCAACAGCCAGACAAACATGGCGGATCAGCAGAATCAGACCCGCCTCCTAACCAGGACCGCCAAGCCAAATGATAAAGTTTCAAGATCTATTGGAAAAACTTCCCAAAGCTCAATTAAGAATCCACAAGAGGAAAAACAGAACAACGAGTCCAAAGCGTCTTCTGATAAAAATTCTAAGAAAACAGAGAAATTGGCAGCGCCGGAAAAAAACTAAACTCCAAAATGCGTTGAGAAAAATCGAATATGAAATAAAGCAAAAAGAAATTGAGATAGAACTGCATCGTTTTGAAGAAGAGAGTGCTCTCAAACTGGTATACGATATAGAAGCGCTTGATTCAAGAGACGTATGAGAGGCCGATTGCCTTTTAATTGCAATCGTCCAAAGAGCAAGGATGTCTTTGGCTGGCTCGACAGATCAAATATGTTTGCAAACTTTTAAGTCTGTAGTTTTGATTATGCAAAAAACGGGCACGACAACTATCGAGTTAGTTTTGCCGTTTGCCGGACCGGTCTGAGCGCAATATGCCTATCAGTAGTAGTCAGCTACCAAAATTGATGTTAAGTTCTTTCGACGGAAATCCACTCGAGTGGCCGGAATATTCGATTATGTTTGTAGCAACAGTTCATTAAGGTGACATACCCAACACAGAGAAAACGAGCCGCTTGAAAATATTGATGACTGGCAAAGCGAGAGCCAATATAGCTACTCTGGGGAGCTATTTGGAGAAAATTGGGCTTCACTCGAACGGAGGTTTGGCCGACATTACCTAATTGTAGTGGCACAACTCAATAATTCGCGATATCAACAAGCAATCCGAATGCACGACTCAAAAGTCTCAGTCTGTTATTCAACAACCATCAGTAACGTAGTCAGTGTTCTGAAGCACTACAAATATGAAGGCGACTTGGGATCTAGTGCAACACTGCAAATAGTGAGAAGTTGCCACCTTACCTGAAAGAAGAATGGTCGTTCTATGTAGATGAAACCAATGAGGAACGGCGAGATCTCTGCCTCCTCGAGAAATGGTTATCAAGAAATTGATTATTTTGAAAGGAATCTGAAGGCCCCCAGGGAAACGTAAGGAGGATCATCTGCGAAAATCTATCAACACTAAGCCGTTCTCTAAGTCCCTGAGTTTTAGTGATAGCTCAAACGTAAAGGAAGCGCAGCCAACGAATAATGATCACTGCCCAATAGCTGATGGAACACATGAAGTTTGAAACTGTCCTTCATTTAAGAACATGAACAAGAATGATCATTACGCAGCTGTGAGGAATTGACACTTATATTACGGATGTTTGGGAAAAGGACAAGCATTCATAGAATGTAAAGTCAACGCTTATGGTATAGATGGATGCTCCAAAAAGAACAACCGATTGCTACACTCATTAAAACAAATAGACAAGGGTGGTCACGTAGTCAACGTAAGCACAGCAACAATCAGTGAAAGTAATGAAGTAAAGAGTTTTCTACAGATGGTTCCAGTGCCGAATCAGAACTGTTGCAAAAGATTAAAAACATAGGTTTTCCTCGATAGCGAATCGACGGTATCATTCATCGATTTTGGCGTTAATGTGAAGTTGCGAGCTTAACATAGCTGGCATACACAGAACGAAGGATTTGAAGACAGAAAATGTGTCCATCAAAATAAAGTGACAGCATTCAAAAATGAAATCAATAAAAGCGTTTGAACACCCGTTAATTTCAATGGGAATAACAAACTCTGACTATAATAAGCTGAAGCAACGCTTCAACCACTTGAATGTTCTCGCCAAAAAACGGTAATTTTAATGGAAGTCGGCACTATTCTGGGTCATGATACATACGAGCTACAGAGACCATTGAACTAAAAGATAAAAACACGAAATGAACCTTTCGCGGTCCTAACAAAACTGGGATGGGCATTCAATAGACCCAAGAAGCGTAAAAGAAAACAAAATTTTTGTCTTTTCGCCTTCACAGAAGATGTGAAAGTGGCTGAGATTATCTAAAAATGGTGGGACATAGAAATCTATGTTTTCAAAAGTAAAGTTGTGAGTGAGTCAAAGAAGGATTTGGAAGCACAAGAGATGTTAGACGGTACGACAAAGTTTACAGAAGAGCGATACAAAATGGGAACGCTTTGGAGTGAGCCAGAGTCAAACATGCCAAAAAACTACAGCTCAGGTTTGGGTCAGCTTCACTCACTGTAGCAAAGACATTGAAGGGATCCAAACCTTAAAAGTTTCTATGAACAGTCATTGGAAAGAGACGTAAAGAAGGGTTTCGTAAAGATTTCGGACGAGTCCGAAGTGAAAAGCGCCTTCGGGAAAGATTGATTTTTACAATACCATCCAGTGCTAAACATGAACAAGCCTAGCAAAGTGAGAAACGTTGGCATTGCTGCTTCAAAAACAAAGAAGTTTATCTAAATGACGAGCTACTAACAGGACCTGATCTACTGCATGGGTTGATTGGAACGATTTTCAGATTTCGCGAAAGACTATCAGCCCTAACAGCAGATATCAAATCAATGATTCTGCAAGTGCAAGTTCCCGAGCAGGATAGAAGTTGCTTGAGGTTTCTATGGCGCCCATGAACTAAAGAACCTGTTGAAATAGCTGAACATCAGCGTCACGTGTTTGAATCTAAGAGCTCTCCCACTATGCCCACTAAAATGTATTCAATTGCAGGAAAAGCAAAACAAAACGGTCTCTTCATGGACAGTTTCAACAAAACAGTAGAAACCCCTGAAGAGGCAATTGAGGTCTTCAATCAGCTGCAACATCTTTTTTCGCAGAACGCTTTTGAGTTGAGAAAACGGGATAAGTAACGGCGACGATTATTCCAAAGCAATCCCTGTAGACTTGAAATCAGTCCACAACATGAAACAACTAGAAATTGAACCCAACTTGTAGCAATCCTCAGTGCTTGGACTACAATGGACAATTACTGGGGTAATAATACAGAAGTTGAAACACCCATAACTCAGATGCAGATTGGTGTTTTAAGTATTTCACGCCATCGGATTGTTTGCCCCGTTCAGTATTTACATGAGACGGCCTCTCAGGGCATCTGGACTAGTAAAGATCAATATTGGGATAACGAAGTGGAGCCTGGTGAAAATGCAGAGTTCTTGAGTTGGGAGGAACAACTTCTAATTTTAGCTGAAACAACCATCGGTCGAAGATACTTCAATACAGCGGGGGACAAAAACCAAGCTTCACGTGTTTGCTGTCGCATCTGAAGACACTATGAATGCTGTGGCCTTTCCTTGATCCCAACCAAAGGAATACTCAGACGACTTAGCATTTGTTATTAAAAAACGCAGAATGATGCCTATGAGGCATCTTTCAATACAACGACTGGTATTGCAAGCGGCAGTCATTGCAGTACGGTTGAAGGAACAAATAATCAAGGAACACCAAAATAGAGATACTTTGTTGAAGGTTTTCGTCAGACTCGACTACAGTACTCCAGTGGATACGCAGCTCCCACTGTACAAAACAGGTGTTTGGTGCCAATTGAGTGGCTGAGATATTGGTTACAGCTAATGTTTCTCAGTGGAAACATGTGAGCGGTAACAAAAACACAGTGGATATTGCCACGAGAGCGATCAACATTGAGGAACTCAGTAGTAGTTAGTGGCTCAATGGGCCGGCCTGGTTTAAGCAACCTCAGAGTGAATGGCCGGAGCAGGTCAATCTTGTCTTTGCCTCAGATAAAAAGAACATACACTCAGCAGTCTTCTGACAGAGGCTAAAAAAGGAGTTCTTCAGTGGTTTCGATTCATTATTTTCAATATTTTAGTAAATACAATGGCATACATACTGCAAGCATTGTGCAAATACAAGCCATCAAAATTTGTAGTCAGCGTTGAAGAGAGAGAAAGCAAAAGCACTCATCTTCTAGTTACTACAGCATGAACAGTATGTTGAAGAGATAAAAACTTTGAAAACTGAAAAGGAGATCCCAAGATGCAATAGATTTACACAATTCTCAATTTTTTGGGTAAGGCGATAAAGAGTCATTCCTTGCACGAGCAGAATAAGTAAAAATCAATTGGATTTCAACGCGAACCATCCAACAATGTTACATTGGAAACATCATGCGGTTGAATTGATCTCACGAAACGAGCACAAGAACAATCAACATGAAGGCACAGGACATGTAAGAAACATTGTTCAGCAGAAAAAGTGGATCATAAGCATACGAAACTCCTTGCGATCAATCAAGAACATGTGTGTTAACTGCAAAAAGGGCAGAACACAAACGATAGTATCAGTGATGGCAGATCTACCCAAAAACAGTTATATGCTTCAGCTGCCTTTAAGAATGTTGGATTTGACCACTTTGGCTCTTTCACTGTGAAACTTGGCGAAGAAAGGGAAAACGATGGTGTTGTCTGTTCACATTTCTAACTTTGAGAGCGGTACATATAGAGGAGGTACCCAAGTGAGACACAGATAGCTTTCTCAATGCAACCATTCGATTTATCGGTCAGAGAGGCAAACCAAGTACAATAATCAGCGACTACGGAGCTGAACTTTGTTGAAGCTGAACGAGGGTTTGCTGAGCACATTGCTGCATGGAACAAAGAAGGGATTAAAGAACGTCTATTTCAATAGGGGTTCAGGTGGAAGTTCAACCCACCCACAGCATTTCACTTTGGAGGGCAATGAGAACAGTTGGTCAGATGTTACAAGAAAACAATTTATGTAGTGCTGTAGAACAGATCAGTCACCGATGACTTTGTGTCAACTACGATATGTATTGTGGAGCAGTCATCAAATGAGAGACCGTTGACCCCAGGAAGTTCAGATGTTAATGACTTAGCAACATTGACACCGAATCAACTCTTGATTGCAAACGAGAATGTTTGTTTACCCTTTCTATCATGCGCGGAAGAAGTTGCTGATCATCGAAAGCTCTTTCGTCAAACTCAAGCCTATGCAAATCTCATTTGGGACAGATTTCGTAAATAATATCTACCAAGCGTTGAATTATCGACCAAAAAGGCAATCTATAGCGAACAAAAACCTTACATAAAGCGATCTCGTTTGTTTGATCGAAAACAGTGACAAGCGAGGATGTTATAGTCATGGTCGAGTCGTGGAGACCTTCGAAAGGATCGACGGACTGATTCCATCATTGAAAGTTCGGACGAACGATGGAGTTTACAAGAGACCAGTGGTGAAGCTCGCTCTTGTTGCCAAACAAGAAAGATGTTTTCGTGATGGAAAACAGGGCCGGCGACTTGAAGGCCGATCATTAATAATTTGATCAAGCAATTATTTGATCAACAGAAATTAAAAGAAGCAAGCAACACAAAATTGAGTCCCTATATATTGACATATTTCGTTTCTAAATATAAGAACACGGAGTACGTATTATCTCAACTTACTACATCAATACTGCATCGACATCTTGACGTCTATTTAGAATATTCTATGGATAATCTACATGGTTAACCACCAAACCCTGCCGTCAGTGTTGTATGGAAAAACTGACGTTGTGGAATTATGCCGACGTAGTTGAGTTCAACCAATCAAAGTTTGAGATATGACATATAAAACCAAAAAAGATCAGGCTATAGACAGTACTGAAACCACAGCCAAAACTGAAACCACAGCCACAACAGATCGATAGCTGTAAGGTTTGAATGTTAAATTGATAAAAATTGCGGGTTTTCGCAATCTCACTTGAGCAGTAAAATACTGTGTCTTGCCTAAATGAAAGTTGTAATTTATCTGACCATCAATTTAGCCTTGAAAATTTAAGTAACTCCAGAGAAAAGAAATTAAAGAAGGCCTGATTGCTAAACATTAGGTTGACGAAAAATTCTTTTTCTTTGACCAGACGAACGATTTTTAATAAGTCCGTTGAAAAAAATGGGCGGTGAAAAATAAAATTACAGTTTGGCTAATGTTTTAGGATACAGAACAATTAGATGGGCGGAAAACGCTTTAATGGTCAAGCAAGCTAGTTGATCTATTTTGCAGGGAAACTTTGAAAATTTACCAAAAATTGATTTTTCATTGCCTTCATTTTAAACAATATGCAAATTCTCTGCATAAAAAATATCTGCCATCACTTTTTTCAGAGAAAAGGAGCGCAGGAGGTTTCTGAATGGTCACCCAATAGTCCGCGTCTGAATCCCATTGAAATTTTAATGGCAATTTCGAAGCAACAATTACGAAAACAGAGCTCTTTGGGAAAATTTGATAGAAAAAAAACGACGTTTTGCGTAGCAGTTTTGTGTGAAAACTGAGCAAAAAGTCTACTAGATTAAAAACCCGTGTAATTACCCGTTTTTAGGGAACTGATTTGAACTGAGTATACTATATGATGCTTGTTGCGCTTTTCACAAGTTTTTTAAGTTTACGTAGCGTTTTGGTACCAGAGTGAATGTTCAGGGTTGCATATTCCACTGGGTAAACCACAAAATTCAAAGGCATGTTTAAAGACGTTGCATAATTCAGCTTGAACTTTAACAAAGAATTAATGCCAGATTTTTATAATAATACCGGTAGAATGACTTGTTTTTTTCTGCTCCCCAGTTAGAGCAGGTGCCATTACATAGTAAATAACTATTAAAAAAGAGGCTTTGTAATGTGCTTTGGCACAAAATGTTCCGACCCAGCTCAACCACATTTCAGCTAAATTGTCTACCAAGTGAGGTTTTGATAGAAAACATTTGAAAAATCAAGCTTTTTTCGAAAATAACTAGTGTATTCTTAAAAAATTGGTTCTAACTCAAATCACACAGTGGAATTAAAAAAAGCATGTTGGAAGACCGAGAAGATTTTCCATTTTTAAGAATACGAGACATGACGAACAACAAATTCAAATAACAACAACAAACATTAAAAACATCCAAAAACTCAATATCAATCTGTAGAAAAACTTATTAACAAAATCCAAATAGCGGTAGTTGAAACCTAAAGTAAACAAAAACACAAGTTAAATATTCTTCACTAGAAAAGAATTGGAAAGAGTCTTCAAGGAGATTCGGTAAAAATTGGACAAAAAACAACAAAAGCGGCTAACATAAAAAGTACGCCCATATTTTTTGAAAGCAATTGATTCCGACGTACAGAAAACAAATAGATATGAACTGAAATCAATAAAAACAATTGTAACACGATCATTTAAAACTCCATAAGATAAGACAACGGGACCTGTCATTTTTACAATTTCGTATGACTACAAAAAAAAACAATTACAGAAAAAAAAAATTCAAACCAATTTTGCCGCAGTCGTTTAAACATTAATCTATTCCCTAGGAATAAGGAAAATTTGGTTGTGCGTTCTATAAACGCCAGAAAAGTAATATATGAGCAATCATTAATAAGACTAGGTAACAAGTAGACAGGAAAAGAGCAGAGTTAAAAACAACGTTTTGTAATTTTTGAAAAAAATGGCCCAGAAACGGTTTAGCTTTACATTGAAGTAAAAAGTCAGAATCATTTACTATTCTTAACAAAACCATTTAGAACTTTTTGATCGGATTTTGTACTAGGTTTACCAAAAGAACGTCAAATACACATAATAACAAAAAAATCACTTGATTTTTTTTGTTATAACGGGTTTTGAAGCCATTAAAACCATATTAAATTCACTTAAATCATTAGAAATATTATAACTTACCTTTTCCATTCAAACAATGTGATATGTGACCTGTAATTTATGAGACTAGGTAACGAATAAACAAAAATGAACAAAGGACGCAGATTTCAATAATAATTTTTTTAAAAACAATTGAGTTAAAGTCATGAAAACAATCAGCAATAACTTAAAATTAGTAAAAAATTTCTCAACTCCTCCAAATGAAGCCTTTAAGGCCTGCAAATTATTTGAAAATGTCATACGTCAACAAAAAAATCAAACACAAACAAATATCAAAGAAAAGAAATTCGAAAAAAGGGTTTCAAACCGTTGAAACGATAATCAATTCGCTTAAAAACAATTTCGTTCAACTGACGTCAATATTTCGAAATGTGACCCTTATTTAATAAAAAATTTTAATATTTGAAAATAGACAATAAAGAACAGAAGAGGCAACAATAAGAAATATTTAAATTTTTGGAAACAATACTCATGAAAACCATAAGCTATCAATTCAACTCATTAAACACGTTTCATCATTCTTTTAAAAGTAATCCATTAAAAACTGTCAATAATTAAATTTTGTCATACTTTTACAAAATAACTAAAACACAGGCAAAACTTTTAAAATAGTTTTGGCAAAAAAACCAGCGTCGGAGCCCTCAAAACCAGAAAATCAGTAAACACTAAATTCTTTCACCGCATTATCTTACGATGTCAAACAAGTGGTATCTGAATTATATTTAAAGTCTTGGTACAAAGAACAATAAGACAAAGAAAACAAACGTTTCAAAGCTGAAAAAATTTAATACTTTAAAAAAAAACAATTATCCGCAGAATCATGAAAATTTTTTAGCTGTAAGTTGAAATATCTAAGCATTTTTCCCCGAAAAAACTACTGAGACCTGCTAAAAAGCACAATTTGTCATATGTTCAAAAAAGTACTTCAAATACAAACAGAAATCAAAAAACAATTTATTTATTTTTGCGAAAATTTGTTTTCGAAGCTATTTGAACCACAATTAATGCGCTAAAAAAAAGATATCTCCAATTGCGTTTATTTGAGACGCCAAAATTTGATATGTGACCTTTGAATAAGGAAACTCGGTAACAAATAGGCAAAAAGAACAGAAGAAAGAAAAAGGAAAAAAAATATTACATTTTTTGAATAAGTTGTCTTTATTTTCATGTAAACAATCAGATAACAACCAAAAATCGGTAAATAGGCTCATATGTTCCTCCAAAACAAGAATCCAAACCCTTGAGACCTCATTTCTATCAGAAATTCTTATGGGACTACAAGAAGAAAGGCAATTAAAGACAAAATTGAAATATATTCCAATAAATTCCTATAGAAAACGTTGTCGAAATCGTTAAAACCATAATCTTTTCCTGGAAAAATTATAAGTTCAAATGTGCTTTTTGTGAACACCAATAAAGTGATATGCGTCCCATCAATAGTTTGATTATGTGACAAAACAGACAAAAAAGAACCTGAAAAACAGGCAAAAGTCAAAAATGAATTTTTTTGTTAAAATAGAAGTTTTGAAGCAAGAAAACATATATTTACAGCGTAAAGCAGCAATAAAGATTAAAATTTTTTTCAATTGAAGATGTTTTTGCCAATTTTTAGCTGCAGTTTGACTATAAAGTGAACTAAAATTTTGTGGCAAAGCTCTATAATCCCTTTTTCATTTTGTAAACAATTGAGTTTAAAAGTCAAAGCGAACAAAAGCTTGCAATTATTTAGTTAAAAACGTTAACTGGCCATATTTCGAGGAGTCAATTGGACCTGTAAATAGTGAGCGTTGATATGAATTGATCTGTTCAATAATTAATATACATAAGCCGATAATTTTGCTAAGAAAAAAAGACAGCTCCTGAATACAATCGGGACTTTTTTCGGATTTTAGAATTCCATGATCAGACCAAATTTAGCCCTGCTATTACACTTTGCACATTAAGAGCAAGGAATTGTTCCCAATTTATTGGACATAGATAATTTGACAAAAAAAGTTCATATGTCAAAGAAAATGTTGGTGTTCGTATTTTTATCGGGATATTTCATCTAAAAACCCGCAAAATTTTCAAATCATGATAAATTTCAAAGGAAGCGGAAAGGTAAATTAGACCTCTCTTCAGTTGAAGCAAATTGTTTCAGCAATTTTTAGGTATTCACTCCCAACAAATTTAGACAATGCTGACTAAAAAAACTTATTTCTTGATGTCGACACTTTTTTATCTTCAGAAGCCAAATAACAACACTTTTGTAAGACAATTTTAACATATTTTTTTAGCATAAATGACAAAAATATAGTCAGAAGTTACGGAAAATGTCAACAAAATCAACGGAAATCCGTTTTTTATTCACAAAACTTTAAATTTCGTTAACTCCCTGAAAAAAGCGAAAAAAATTCGATTCCATATTCTACGCTGGACGGGCTTTCTAAGGATACCACTCACATCTCTCTATGATTAATATATTGAGGCCAAATTGATTGAAAAATACCATTTGAGTTTATAGTTCCTCCCCCTACTGAAGTGTTTCGGAGCAAATATGTCCGGAGCGCTTGGTTGAGGTTGCAAATAAGATGCATCCACTAAATTAAGAGAGGACAACAGGAAAAGAGCCGAACTCTTTTTCAGACAGAGCGCTTCCATTTTCACTTTAAGTGATGAACGTGGCAATAGCGATACCCAGGCTGAGGTCCCAGACCAAAAGTCGATATTTCCAAAACGATATGAACGCACAAGGGGGTGTCGTGCGTTCAAAAATACATGGTCTGGAAACACCAATGAACGCATGAAAGTATGGACATAGGTGTCTTTGAACGCACGATATTCTGGAGATAGGCAAATTTGAACACCCGAAGGTCTGGACATAGGCCGTTTTGACGCACGATAGTCGGATCATGAACGCACGAAAAAAATTTTGTGCATTCTTGATCAGACTATCGTGCGTTCAAAATGGCCTATGTCCAGACTTTCGTGCGTTCAAAGATGCCTATGAGCAGACTAGCGTGCGTTCACAGTTGCCTATGTCCAAACTATCGTGCGTTCAAAATTGCATATGTTCAGACTATCGTGCGTTCAAAGTTGCCTATCTCCAGACTATCGTGCGTTCAAAATTGCCTATGTCCAGACTATCGTGCGTTATAAATAACTTATTAAGACTGAAACAGTCAGAAATTTTTAAATGAACAAGTTTTTAATTGATTAACAGGAAAACAAAGAACCGTAAAATTCGAAAAAGTTCTAAATCAAAAATATTATCAAAGGCTTGACACTTATTAGCTATAAAGAGAAAACTTTGAAAATGACAACTCAGTCCCTCTTGAAGATTAGTGGGGCCGCTATTCAAAAAGCTCAGTATGAGGACAACGTAAAGATAAAAAAAAGGAAGAGTAAAGAAAGTAATTTTTTGACAGTTGTAAGTTTTGGAGCGCGCGAATTTTGGTTTGGAACACTCAAAAATCCGGAGATGTGCAATTTTGAGCGCTCTAAAGTCTCGACATAAGGTCTTTTGAAAACAGGATGGCGTCAACAAAAACACAGAGGATATCATTTTTGCAGCGGACGATTTTTGGTTTGGAACACACAAAAGTGTGGACATAGGCAATTTTGAACGCACGAAAGTCTGGACATAAGGTTTTTTGAACGCACGATAGTCTGGACATGAACGCACAAATTATCAATTTTGGAGCGCACGATTTTTCCTTTGGAACTCACGAAAGTCTGGACATAGGCAATTTTGAACGCATGAAAGTCTGGACATAAGGTCTTTTGAACGCACAATATTCTGGACAAGAACACACAAATTATCAATTTTGGAGCACTCGAATTTTCCTTTGGAACGCAGGAAAGTCTGGACTGGAGGACTTTTCAACGCACGAAAAATTTTGAACGCACGAAAATCTTGACATAGGCACTTTCTGTCTAGGAGGGTTTGGACATAGACTTTTTCCGTCTGGGACGGTCTGGACATATCGACTTTCGGTCTGGCCCCTCAACCTGGGTAAAGTTTTGCAAATGTATTGTTTTCACTGCTTTCTTCGCATTCAACGCTAAAAATAATTCTAACTGTCTTCGCCCCATCACATCAATTATTATAATGCTTTTAGCCTTTCTTCACGTTGGCACCAGGACCAGGACAGTATGAATAATTGTAAATTTATTCACATTTCATTATACAAAACTGTATACAGAAATTAAAACAGAATATATAAACAGAATTCCGTTTACGCTCCGTCAATTTTTTTATATACAAGTATAACAATTTTTCTGGTTTTCGTTTCTTTTTAGATCACTACATTTTTTTTTCATATTGAATTTATGCATCAAATTAACATTCAATATTTCTTGTTTTCAGAAAGTATGTCATTGAGCGTAGAGTTGCATACAAAGAGAAAGGCAGTAATAATGGAGTAAAAATTTATGGAAAGCGTCATTATTACAGTCATCAATACAATCATAGACAATAGCTATTTGAATTTTTTGAATGAGAACAAATTTTTAAACTTTTCATTATTCGGTTAAAGTATTGTGCGCTCATGTGAGCATGATTACGAGCTAGAGCAACACCACATCCAAGACTTTTTTTACAAAAATTGCCCCATTTCTTGGGCGAATTTTCTTTTCATATATTACCAAATAATTATTTCGTAATTATTCCTAATCCCCGGAACTTTAAAACAAGTTCTCGCTACAAAATTTATGGCACCTGGTCTAGCTGGTATAATGATCATTAAAAGTTATTTAGGTTTAAACAAACTGATCACGTTAAGCATTGTTCAGAAAGTTGACAATTGCCAGAAATCCGGAGAGAATTAGCCAAGACATCGCCTCCTCTTGCGCAGTGCCAGACTTGATTCCTAAACAAAAAACCAAAGTACATCAACAAATAGGATTACTTACGACAAAGATGCTCTTGGAAACTGCACTCTTCAATACTATAGTTGGGTTGTTGAAGCTCACCCCCTGCGTCGGCTAGAGGGATTTATATTAGCCGGGCTTTTTTTACTCAATTTATGATGAATTTTGTTTGTTCAGATAGCTTTGCAATGTCTATGATAAGCGTTTTTTGTGTAAATTAATGGCTAAATCACATGCATTGATGTATACTGGGTCGACGATTTGTCAAAAAAATGTAAGATTTGCGGTGAATAGCGGTGAAAAAAATTTCGCCGCAGAGCGCCTGCATCTTTTTAGCGATTAATGCGGTGAAAGCGGTGAATTTTTTTAAGATTTGCGGTAAATTTAGCGGTGATTTTTTGCAAGTTTTGCGATTCTTAGCAGAGCATTTTTTTTCACGTCATTTGCATGGTAGCTGTTAAAAAAATTGAACTTGAAGCTTACAAGAATTCACTACTTTCGCCGCATTCATCGCTAAAAGATGCGGGCTCTTTGCGATGAAATATTATTTTTTCACAGCTATTCACCGCATTTCTTACATTATTTTTTTTCGACAATTTTTCGATCACTGAAGATCACCTACCTTACCTTCAGCTGCCAAATCAAAATTTTTTCTTTTATTTGCTCTGATTAACGCAGCTATAGCCGATTTTTAATCATTTTTATACCAGGGCTTTGTTACTGTTTCCTAACTAAACCAGCACTCAGGCTGCTTTTTTGTCAACATCAATCCAGGCTCCAGACATCTTCCTTCTCAAACCTGACAAAGTTTTACACAGGTGACCTCTGACTATGAGTTGTAACCAATTCTCGCATTCCAAAAAAAACAAAATGTTTCGTCGGTGGGGTAGCAAAAACAAAAAAGCAACTTATTTATATGAGTTATCATCTCTAATGAAATACTTATGAAATACCTTTTTGTGAATTATATAGTTTCCGTTGCCAATTTTTCTAAAAAATCAAAAGTCTTCCACCTGTCAGCTGGTGGAATCAAAACAATTAAGTAAAAAGTTACGAAAATCAACGTCTTCACCTCAAACCTTACATAGTTTCATCAAAAAGCTGAGTCGATAGATAATTGTGCTAAAATAGCGGTGAAATTCTGTACGATTTGCAGTTTTTAGCAGTGACTTTTTTCACCGCTTTCAACGCATTGACCGCTATTCTTGCATTTTTTTGCAATAATTTCTGCGGTGAAGCTATTTGGTAAAATTAGTGGTAATTTTTTGTAAGATTTGCAATTATTAGCTTTGAATTTTTCGATCACCGCTTTCAACGCATTCGCCGCTTTCTTACATTTTTTGCAATAAGGGCAATTTTTATTTCACCGCATTAAACGCTAAAAATGCAATTCTTACATTTTTCACGGCACTTAGCGCAATTCTTACATTTTTAGCGACTTTTAGCTTTCAGAACTCGACCCGGAATCATCAGCATTCGCAAATGGAATTGCTGCATGTTTGGTTACACAATTTTAGCAAAATTATTCTCTAACTTAAATCGACGAATAAACATACATTGCCAGTTTTAGTCCAGTAGTCTCAGAACAGAACTATTTCTGGAAACAGGTCACGCTCCATCCACTTATAAATATATATAGAACGCTCACATGAAGTTTTACCACCGCTGGGTCTAGAAAATAGCCTCACCCCCGGAAACTGAGTCAACAAGACACCAGTTGCCATGACAACGCGGGGGTTTATTTCCTGTCTAAAACTAAGTGCTTTTCCGAGGCAACCATTAAAATATATCCGCAAAATATCATTTGAGGAATACTTTTTTCCTTCCCGTTATAGTTTAATTAGTTTTATCATACTTTGTTAGTTTCATTCATATCAAGTCCCCAAAACAGTGAAGGCATTGTCGAATGATTATAGTATAAGTTTTAAAGAGAAATATTATCGGAGTGAAATGATAAATGGGTGAAATAATCCTGTGAAAAGATAAGAGCTAAACAAATAGGGGTGAAATAGCGGGGCACCATTTTGATCTACTGCAAAATTGAAATTATTTCAACAATGCCCGCAAGCTTCTAAACTTAATTATAATTTATCTTTTTTTAGGTATGACAGCAATAAACCGTCTTCCTGACAGTTTTAAAATACTTTGAAACATTACAGATTTTTTTGACGGCACAATAGAAATTATTTTGGAAATTTTTAGTCCGCAATAATGGTATCCTTTGACCCTTAAAAACAGCCGATGAAATCTACTACAAATAATAAGAGGTGAAATTGGAGTGAAAGTAATTTTCTACTAAAATCAAGAACCTTCTCGAAGCAAATCTGTAGAAAACCTGTTTGGATAACCAAAAATAGTTTAGCATTTTTTTTCAAAAAATTATGAGGCTTTTTTGAAAAAAAAACACTAAACTGTTTTTGGTTATCCAAACAGGTTTTTTTACAGATTTGCTTCGAGAAGGTTCTTGATACCAGGGAATACGGATCGTCATTAAGAAAATGGCACTTTGCAAGAGCTCGATTTGTATATGAATCATAATATGTTTGAATGACAAATATTATAAGAATTGGGGTAACTAGCGCTTAAAAAATATTTTTTTATGCTACCGCCTTTGCCAGCGACGAGTGAAATAAAAGCGTTGAATTTTTGTAATAGTTCATAATCAAGTCCCATAGTCAGCAGAAGAACATCTGAATGATTACAGTGTCAGTTGTACAGAGGATTAGAATAGGAGGGAAAAAATGGATTGATGAAAAAAATCCTGTGAAAACATAAGAGTTTAAACAATTAGGAGTGAAATAGCAGCATCCCATTGTGATCTACATTTTAGTTGAGACTATTTCAAACAATGTTGTCAGGCTTCTGAAATTTAATTATTATAGAAATTTTTTATTGGTAAGACAGTGCTACACAATCTTTCTGAAAATTTTGAAGTATTTTGAAAAATTATGGGTTTTTTCTGCACAATAGGACTTATTTTGTGAACTTTTAGTGCGCGGTATCAGGATTTTTGGAACACAAAAGACGATCGAGTAATTGTAGCACAAAAATAGTAGGTGAGAAGGAATTCGATGAGTGTTTGCATTCAAGTTATGAAAATTTTCCTGACTCAAAGATGATGCTCAAAAGCCGTTAGTTAACCAATTTCGATAGTTAAAATTAAATAAGTAAAAAACCCCGAAAGGTACCAGGAAACGCCGATCATCAATGAAAACGCTGCTCTTCGCAAAAAAATGATCTGAGTTTGAATCGGAAAAATTGTTAGAATTGGGGTAACTAGCGCTTAAAATAAGATTTTACAAAATTTTCACTATCACCAGCCACGAGTGCGGTAGAAGAGGTGTATTTTTGTTATAGCTGCATTGACTCCTGGAGTTAAGTTTTTATTTGAACCGCATTTACCGTAACTGCTGCAAACTTTTAACTTTATAACTCAAATTTGAACCCTGTTCTTGAAAATTTATGTTTTTTGTAGACTCTTACATTTTCTTCTTTTAATCTTTTTTGCATTTGATTGGGGCATTGTGATAAAATATGGTTTTTATTACTTGGGTAAAATAACTATGAGTCGAAGGTAAATAACTATCTTTCTGGAGCAGTTCCAAGAATTTGATAGTACCGTACTCAGTTTCTTGCATCAGATTCGAAATAGGTGATTATGAAACGAAGAGAGAGCAAATAGTCCGAAATAATAACAGTAGTGAAAATAGAATGCTTCTCACAAAACAAGTTTTTTTCGTTGCCAATTCCAACACTAAAATTGCTTGGACTGTGTTACAAGCCTTAAAGCATGCTCCTCTAAACAAATTTTTTTAATGAATTTGCTTGAATTGAAAAACTGTGAAAATTGAAAAAACTGTGAAGACAAAAGTTTGAAGATAAAACCGAGAAAAAATACTGCATTTTTAAATCCTCTTTTACTGCTATTGTCTAAAAAACAAACAACATTTATCAAAAAAATTGCAGAAAAAAATAGCAAGCAAATGGAAACGTAACTGGAGACAGTTGAGATACAGTAAACCTTTTGCAATAATTCAAAACTGATTATTTTCTAATTATCACTAAAACAAAAAAATTTAGTAAAAAGCGAACGAATATAGCAAGTAGAAACCTCTGAATGCGTTGCCCTGTAAAACTAACAGAAACAAAACAGATGAAAAATTGATAAATTATTTGAAAAATTGACATCAGTTTGTTCGGTATGTTCGAATTGAAACGTTTGATAGCTTCGGTATGTTTGGTTATTTAGATTCGGCATGCTTAATATTGAAACGTTAAAACTGATTTTAAGCAAAAAATGGATATTCGGTTCTAAAACTAAAGAAGTTGTCGTTATGTTTGGCTTCTCAGATTCGGTATCAACATAAGATGACGCTGTTTTTTTTCCGTACCGAAATTAGAGTAATTTGTTTACAATGATTGCTTTCTAACCGCCCGCTGGATCTTCAAACTTATCTTTTGAAGTTTTTTTCTCTTTTTTCTTCAAAAAACTACAAACCTGTTAATTTTTATCTTTAGCTCAATGATAAAAATTAGTTTTCTAAAATAATGTTGGTTATTGTTTTTCAAGTTAAAAATTTTAATACTTTCTAAACATCAATGAGGATTTATTTTATTAAATCTAAAATCACAACCACTTTTTGATAATATAATCGTTAAAAGTCAAGAATGTAAGTAAGCCATTTTCATGATTTCTTGTGGCTTGCAACCAATAACACAGAAGATTTTATAATTTTAAATAGCAAACATACCAACAATTTTTACGTTTAAGATCAAACATACCCACGATTTCGTACGTTTCGGAACGACGATTTCAGGACAAGGGTGGGAATTCTGTTGATTTCGTGAAAATGACTTGCCTTGATAAATGACGGAGAGAACTTGACTTGTGACGATTCCACCATCATTCCCTCTGCAGTCCCTTTCTGTTCCGACTGTGAAAGTTGCTTCAAGACTCACCGAACGATCAGCTGGCAATTCAGTCACGTTCACTGGGAAACTGCCCCGGGTGAATGAGACCTGCCTCAGTTGCCCCCCATCTGTGTAACTATAGGCAATCACAGATCCATTGTCGAAGTTGGCAGTGTCATTAATATCGAGAAAGAGATCGTTGTCAATGTCCGTAAAAATGAAGTCCGTTTCTTGGAGTTTTGGCTCTGAAACACGACAAAAAATATTAAAAACCAGGTTTAACCACATAATTCAAAATATTAAATATTTACAACTCATATAATGGCGTCTATGAAAAGCCGTGGACAGAAAAATGATATAAAAATGAAGTTTTTATAGAATTCCTAAAAAGTTTGGAAAGGTTCATTTATGGAAAAGTTGTAGTCATAGAACTTCCAGTTATAAAAAAACTGTAGTTTTAGCAATACTTTAGTTCTTTTTTTTGATTTATGAAGTCATTGTTCCATAATATGAAAGTTCTAAAAATATAAAACTTTGTAAGATTAAAACAAACACGGGAACTGGTCTGAGACATTTTTAAAATTTTTTTTTTCTGGTTGTCGGTTCCCTTGACACCATACACGAAGCACAATGCGGTTTCTTGAGACTATGGTGCTTCAAAATCATAGACCTGTTCTAGGAAGAAACGACAACACAGAACAAAATTCAGTTCAAATTTTCGTTTCAACGTCTTCACGGTCGTCCTTGGTTCAGTGTCATTTTTGATAATGTTTTGTATGTTGCGTTATTAGAATTTCGCATTTATGGCCTAGCATTTTTCAAAAACTTAATTTTCAAGTGAAATAACCCGTCAAGGGAAGCATTTTGGCCATTTCATAATTCCCCTCAATTTCCCTAAATGGACAAACGAAATGAATCAAAACCATCAATTTTGTAAATAACGTATAATTGGTTATTTGGAAATATAGATTTTTTTCATGCCGCTTAATAATAAATTGCCATTGCGTTCTTCTCATCGTTCAAAAATTACAATGAATAAATATTTGCATTGTTTTATTTCACACTTTATAATCACCCCAAAAAAATTGCAAGACAAGGACGTATACGGAGTACAATTTTTGAAAAGTTTTGAAAATTCCCGTTGAAGAATTTGCATTTTGTTGGGCCTGGGGATGATACAATGGGGATGAAAACAATGAAAGCGGGTGGTGGGGGGGGGGGGGTAATTTGGTGCATGGAGGGTTGGGGGTAATAAAGTTCCTGAACCCCCCCTTTGGGTGAATTGAAACGCGCGAACATAACCTGTGCAGACAGTGATAGTGCTGAACAGCAAAATATCCGGGTTGCTATCATGAGTAGACTGGTTGACAGTAAACTGGTAAGAAATGCCAGGCTGTAGGCCAGAGTAGCTGAACCATCCAGGGTCGTTGGCGATTGGGTTTTTGTCAGCTTGCAAAGTGGAGCATTCCGGGTAGCCATTGGAGGCACAAGAGACAAGAATGTCGGCAATAGTAGCGTTTCCCTCAGCGTCGTCAACTGTTATGTTCAAAGTTGTGGTTGTAGCAGAATCAAGCGCAAGAGTCACTGACGCATAAAGAGCTTAAAAAAGTTGCCAATTTATTTTTTATAATTTTACAGTTTTGTATATGACACGAAACACTTTTGCTCTTGCGTATATGCTTTGAAATTGTAACCTAAAGGTTCCACCTAACAAAGGGATCTTTTCTATTTGTGCCCCCCCCCCCAGCTTAGTGGGTACATATTATTTGCACCCCAAGACGCACGTGCAATGTTTTCACATAATGATTTACTATGTAATGACACCTGCTCTGTAAATGGGGGTGCACAACGTACTGGCGAGGGGGCACGAACGGAAAACACCCAACAAATGATTAGGGAGATTTTTTTGGATAGTTTTTTAAAATGATACCACAGTTTTTGAAAAAATATTCAGCAGAAGTTTAAAAGACGCTGCTTTTCACAATGTTCGATATATATCAATTACTTCACTTTTGAATGCGCGACGGTATGACTTAATACAGATCTCTAGGATTACCAAAAGATAATTATACCTAAAGCTTGTGAAAACTAAAAACGTCACATAAAATTGAATTTTGAGTTCCTATTCAGTTATCTAGTATTGCTTCACTACCTCCTGTAGAATCGCAACGTCTGGTAGACTCTATTTATAGTTTTCACGCGAGTTATAAAGAAGACTAGTTATAGTCAAGTTTGGACAAATTTTTTGGTCCTCAAAAGTTCCTATTAATCATTTTCTATTTTCTAGTCAAGACATAACCGACTAACGTCGGCAGAATTGCTCTCGAACGACTAATGGGAGCTGAAATCCCTTACAGCCTGCTTCAGTCGGTGGATGAGAAGAAACAAAATTTACTTAGGGGGCTTCAATTGATGTCAGTAAAGGTTATTATATACCATTATAACTAAAAATCATAATATTAAAGAAAAAATGACATTAAATTTGGCGCAATTTTCATTTGAATTTTAGTAGTAAGCTGCCACATATTTAGATTAACTGCTGGCTCTTTTGAATGAGAGGGAAATTTAGATCACGCAAACCAAAAAGCCAAGGGCGCAAAAAGTTACTCGAAAAGTCAGCGGGTGAAGAAAATGTTGGCATAAAAACGTAGCCGTAGAATACCAGAAGCAACTCGAAGAGTCGTGCGATGTAATCGCTAACCTAACCATTCCTAAAACACGAAATATCACCAGACTGAAATAAGGAAGAATTTAATAGCCTAATGAAACTAATAACAATGTTATAAAAAATGAGGGGGTGTTGTAAGAGAATGGCGGGGGGGGGCTAAGTGGGGGAGGTGTAAGTGCTGGTGGATGGTGGTAGTGGGGTCTCTACAGTTTGATTAGATAGAAGGAACTGTTATGGGAACAAAACTTCTATAGATCACGTTTTGACCTTATGTATTACGGACAGTTCGTGTGTTAGTACCCTTAGATCACAATGGAATTGTAATGAATCGGGCTTCAGTCCCTCGTATTTTCATATCGAGTACTGAATTTCAAATCGAGTTTCGTGGGCCACCGAAACATGGCCGAAGGTACCTGTCTTACAGTAGCAAAATCTCGATAAGACATAAAATTTTGATCCAAAAATTTTAGCATACAGGTAGTATGTTGGGCATAATTTGGGTATTTTGTCACATTGAGTGATTTGGGCATTGGGTATTTTGTCTTGACAACCTCCTAGCAACTATATTTTTAAGTGAACTCAATTTTGGTTACGTTTTATGCTTCCACCCTCAGCAACTGGAAAATTTCGTTACTGAGCTGTTTACAGTTTTATAAAGCCAGTGCATTATTTTAATTTTTATTAATTAAGTTCACCTAAAATATAATGGCTACCAGGGTGCCATTACAAAATTCTCAATGCGCAAAATATCCATATTATCCCCAATATTTTTATTGTTTAGCAAGTTTGAAGCGAAAATTTAGTAGATCATATTTATCGAGAATGCTGTGACAGTGTGGCTATTTTCTTTGGACATGCGTCGGTGGTCCATATAAAATATCACAACCGAACATGTGATTAAAGTATCCGATTAAGTATATTAAAACAAGCTTGTAATAGAGACTGTCATTTTGTAATCGGATTATTATGATCAGCATTTTGGGTATGGCAATTTTGGCATTGGGTGAATCGTCTTGTAACCAACCTAGACTTACAGAAAAGCCAAAAGAATTAAGTATAACTACGTATATTTAACCTTTAATTGTTTTAAGATAATAAAATGGAAGCTAGCTTCAACAGTGATTTAATTTACTCAAAAAAATTTTTACGGCAAACTCTTGTAAAGTGTTAATTTTTTCCCCAGTTTTGGTCCAGGCGAGACGCAGATTCTTGCAACTAAATGGTTATCTTGCAAGATTTTCGAAAGAATATGGCTATTTACCAAAATCTTGCAAGATATGGATTCAATTTCGACTGGGGTACCAAATGTTTTTTTTTGTTTTGACTTTTACTAAATATTATTTTACAAACCTGGTTCATACTCTACAACAATGGGGCTGCTGTACAGGTTACCAAGAGACCCACAATTAGTAGAGTCACCCACGCCAAACACGAATGTCAAGTTATAGTCAACTCCAAATGTGAGACCGGAGAGTGAAATTGGCAAGTCATTTTCTGAGAATGTCTGGTCTGTGAGGGCGGGTGAGAAGGTAACGTTTGCACTGTCAAAACTACCTCCGTCCAGGGCAACGTCTACACCGACAGTGGTTGAGTTGACTCTGGACGTGATCACGGTGGGTGCCGGGGCTATTCAAAACAGGAGAATAATCACTCATAACTTCCAATTATAATTAGAGGAAGTATCAAACAAGGAGGCTCGGTAATGTGCGTTCGCACATAAAGTTGCGAACCCGCTCATCTACATTTTTCACTTAATTGTCTACCAAACGAGGAAGAGATACAAAAAATTAACATATCAACATATTGTTCAACAAACAACAAATGAATAAAAGAATCTACCTTAGAGGGGGGATGAGACCTTTGATTGCCATAAAATGACTACCAGAAAAGACGGCGATAAAAATCAAATAATTACAAATACCCGGGTCAAGGTTTTGCGGAGAATTTTCGTAAGAAATGCTGTGAAATGCGGTGAAAAAAAGTACTTTTCACCGCGTATTTCTTACATCTTTTTGCGGCGAATGAGGTGAATCGCGGTGAATTATTTATCTTCACCGCGTTCTCAGTATTCTTATAAAAAAAATCATATATATGGGTTTGGACCTCTGACCTCCTGCATACCTACAACAGCTTAATCCACTGCGCAAACTCTCACTAACTTCTTTGCTATTTCTTGTGAATTTAAATCAGATTGAGTAAACGTTGGAAAGCAAATGCGGTCAATTTTTGTAAGAAATGCAATGAAATGTGGTGAATTATTTTTTTTACCGCATTCACCGCTGTCACCGTATTTCTTACATTAATTTGCTACAAAGTTGATGCGGTGAATTTTTGTAGGAAATGCGGTGCATTTTGCGGTGAATTTTTGTAAGAAATGCGGTGAAATGCGTTGAAAAATTTTTTTCACCGCATTCACCGCAATAACCGTATTTCTTACACAAATTCACCGCATTCACCGCATTTCTTACAAAATTTTACCTAAAAACCTCGACCCGGGTATTACTTACGACCAAAACTCTTTGGACATTTTTTGAAAACAATTAACAACCATATCAAAAGGGCATCAGAAAAAACATACACTAAAAAAGATTCATCTGTACTTCATTAAAAAATATATGCAATTTTTCATCATTGCGACGTGGTAACAAGTCGACAAGAAATGATCAAAAGGGGCAAAGTTTCTTTGTCAAATTAAACTTTACTTTTTTTAAAAAGAATTAATTTCAAATCAATTAGAAACATTATGCATCAAATGAAATCATAAAGAGACTTTTTATACCTCCATAAAGAGCTATTGAGACCCTTCATTATCCGGGACATGTCATGCGAAAACAAAAATAACGAGAAATACAGGCAAAAAAATTTGAACGAAAAAATTTGCACAAAAATTATGTCCCAGCCATTTAAACAATAAACTGTTCACTAAATATTGAAATTTTTAATTGCGTTTTTGGTCTAATGACCAGAAGACAAACCATTATTGTGATACTGAAAAAAAGGAAATCCTACAAAACTTGACGAAAGGGCAAAAATCACTACTACTATGTGAAAACTGCTTGTACCAAGAACAAAGACCAATTAAGGAAAATAAAGCCTTTATTAAGAGCAAATTTTAGTCCAATAGATAGGGATTTGACTCGTCTACAAATATGCTAAGCTACAAGCTAACAGAAATAAGACAGGCAAATCTCAGAAATCCATTGTTTTTTATTAAAAAAAACAAATTCTTTCAAAAAACATAGCAAACATAAATTTTCGAATAAAAGAGAACACATTCTGTCTTCCAAATTGCGCAGCTATTTGCGAGACTAAGTAATGAGACGATAAAAAATATTAAACAAACTGAAATAAAAATAATCACAAACCAATCAGTTTTACGAAACCACAATGTTAAAGCCATTAAATTTATAAAATATTTGCCTGGAGAAAATTGAATCTTCACTTGCGTCACCTTTAAACATGAAAAAGTCTTTTGTAAAACAACTATTTCTAAATGACAGCAAAAAACC
This sequence comes from Convolutriloba macropyga, assembly GCF_964194025.1. Taxonomy (NCBI): domain Eukaryota; kingdom Metazoa; phylum Xenacoelomorpha; order Acoela; family Convolutidae; genus Convolutriloba; species Convolutriloba macropyga. The sequence continues at coordinate 43,327 of NW_027449585.1, read as the reverse complement.
AAAAAGTTGAAAAGTATCTAAATTTTACAGAACTCTTCTGAAACAAATTGTCTAAGCAATGAAGTCATCAAACAAAACGTTTAACCATCAGAACAATGTTTGTTAGGATCAAGAAAACGTGAGAATGAGTTCTTAATAATGAGGCGAAGTTAAAAAGAAGATTGTACAAAAATTGTGAAACACGAAAAAAACGCAAACCAAAACAAGAAAGGGATAATATGAAGAACAATTTTAATTTTTTTTTTAAAAAGTTTCGTTTGAAAGAAAAAAAAAACTGGTTATAAACTGATATCAGGTATTAAATTTTTTTAATGCATCTATAGTTAACATTGAGAACTTTAATTAGCCAAAGAGGTCAAAAGACAACAGAAATAACCACAAATACAGGGCAAAAACAAAAAAAACTGTAGAAAATTCTACAAGAGAACGGTGTCGCAGCCCTTAAATCCATATATTGTGAAATATTTATTTTCATTTACAAATGTTGTTTAGTTTTTTTCTGTTTAGACTGTTAAGTAATCTGACAATTTACCAAATAATGAAAAACAGCAGCAAAAGTGGGCATTTATGCACAAAAAAATTTATGTATGGAAACTTGTATTACCAAAATCCAGAAAACGTTCTTTTAAAACAATCTGCCAAAAAGTTAGTCTGAATTCTCTAGATAAGCAAGTTTGACATGTATATACTGAGAACCACCAAAAACTTGTTAAAAAACATATAATAAATCACACGTTCAAAAAATCACGGAAACTTCCTTTAAAACAAATATATGTAATGACATAAGAGACATTAGTTAACAACCGAATGCATGGTACATGTTCTTTTTCACTTCTTGTAGAAGATATTTGGATATTTAAATGGTTAGACTTAGTAATTAGACTACAAACAGAATAACAATTAAAGGCAAAACACAAGATTTCAGTTGAAGTTTAATAAAACTCTTCTTCAAAGCCGTAAAACCATAATTTTCTCTGAAAACAAACCATATCTATATTCGGCCTCAATTTTTGTAAATGCGAGTTGTCAGTAATGGAGCCGTTATTAAAAAGTTTTGTCAGTAATTAACATTGAAAAAAGGCAGCACCAAAATAAAAATTATAAAAACTTCTGGTTTGAAGAATAAATGATATTATTAAACCTATCCCTGATTTTGCCTCGCGCCCAACAAATTGCCTAGGTGTTTCAAATCTTTGCATTTTAGACCAATACTTGAGTGAAATATTTCAAGTATTAAAAACAAACCAGTGTGCATTTTGTTTAATTATCGAGTTAAACAAAAAACGGCAAATATTTGGGCGAGCTCCAATTAGCTCTCTTTTGAAGAGATTGTATCAGCAGCTTCTAGGTCTCCACTTTCTCGCAAATTTAAACAAAGTTCATCAAAAAAGCATGTTTTGTGATAAAAAACATTTTGAATTTTGAAATTTGTATCAAAATATTTCCCGTAGGAAACTCCACTCAAACAATTTAGCAACTCTCTTCTATCTCTAACGGTAACAAAAACACTCTATCGTTGAAATTTTAAACTAATTTTAAAATATATTAACAAAATTATATTAAATTTTAGCAAAAATTACTGTAAATGTGAATAAAAACTGTCGAGTAATCACAAAGTTTTAAACCTCGACAACTCCCTGTAAGAAACAATGTTCGAAAAAAAATTTAATTCCATTTTCTGGGATGTGCTTTTTAATATTACCAATCACAACTCTCTACGATGAAAATATCGATTGGCCAAAATTGTTTGAACAAAAAACCCAATTTGAGTATATAGTTCCTCGTTCCGCACTAAAGTGGGGGTCGGTACAAAAAGGGCCTAGAGATAAACCGCAGAGGAATTGAACCCTCACGTAAATAGACCCCGGGGAAATCAAACCGGATTTTATCATTGAAATTTTGTTGTGATAGTTAGTTCTGTTGTGCCATTTTCATATCAGGTCCAACGAGTTTAAAAAGTTAATTATTTAGTAGATTGCTTCAAGCAAGATAAAATATTTAGTTTTTCCACGAGGAAACAAAAAGAGATTATTGAATTATTTAAAGTTGAAACAAATTTTTATATTTTCGGTGGTTCAGTAAAAATTTGAACAGAAAAATATAGTGAGGCTTTTATAGGAATTGAACAAAAAACTCTGAAACTAACGGAGAGAAGTGTGGTGACAGAGATGAAATCTAGACAAAATAAAGTATTTTAAAGGCTTATTTAACTTGGAAACACTGTTTTCGATAACTTAGAGAGTAGTTCACAATTCTATAAAAAAGATTTTTTTAACAATTAAAAAATAATTGTGGTCATTTAAACAATTTGTTCGCTTTGCTGTTGTAATAAAATAATTTACATAGGTGGTTATAAATTTCAAATCATAGACTTTTTGGAGCAGTACGTTTCCGAAATAGAAATTGGTAGGTAAGTAATCATAAAAGATGCCCACATATATTAATGGAAAATGACCTTAACATTTTATAAACAGCCTCTTTAAGAAAAACGTAGGCAAGAATGATATCTAAATTAGGTAATCCGCTAAAAGTTTTCTAAATTTACTAATCACAATTGTGGATCATTTTAAGCAAACTTTTTGGTAGAAGGAACTCTAAATGGCATTTGAATTGTTTGGCAATTAAATCTGATCACGCAAAAAAAGCATAAAAACTTTTCTACGCCTGAATTTAAAATTTGTTCCCACAAATGTAAAGCAATTTTTTATTCCTATATAATTGTCATTGTCAAGTTTCGTTCACAGTTTTTGAAAAACAGTGCTTTTATAGCAAAAAAATTGATTTGTTTACAGAGTAAACTGTAATTTTTAAATAAGATTGTCGTGCCGTCCATCCATTCTTTTAGTTGACCTTACAATAATGTTCTGTCGCCTATTTACACTAATTTTTGAAATGAGAGAGCTTTTTCAAGATTTAATCGAATGTTTTTGATCACAAATTGATACATTTGACCAGGTTATATTTTACTGTGTTTTTCATAGTCATGTTTTATGCCTTTTCGCTTTGTAATACATTCACATTTTTCTAAATGTTGAATCTCATTCAATTGAAGTTATTAAAGTTTTAAAATTAGCTTTGCGTTTTTTTTTGAAAATTTGAAAGAAAATTTGCTGACATAGGTATTGCCTTTAATTGGAAAAAAAAAGTTGTTGTAAAAATTGATTTTGAAAAACAGATGCTGTAATGCCATTAACGTTAAAAACTTTTCAAATGAGATTCCATCTTTTTCACTCTTATTCTTTTAATATTCTATAATATAACTATTTTATTTATTTAACACCTCAATAATTTAATCCTTACATTGCTTTACCCCATTTTTTTTTTCATAAAAATAAATGTAATTCAGTTTTTCTGAACCTCATCAATTGAGATTAAAATTGGGTTGAAAAGACTGAGGGAAGAATCAAAGGTTTCAAAACTTCAGTCGTTTTTTTAACTGGGGATAAAACAACGAGTAGGATTAAAAAAACGTTTTTGTTATCTTCTGTGACAAAAACCATTTTGGTAGTTTAGGTCTCATTATAAGTCATAAGTACAAGCGCTATGAGCATATGAGAACCTTTCACATGTATTTCAGAGAATTTTTTGACACATTGAAGCAAGAAAAATTGTAAAAGAAGAAATTAAAAACTTTTTCTCTGCGATCCATATTAGGTCATTTACTAGTACAATAATTGCATTTTCTCAATTTCTGTGCTGTACTCTATATACTTTTCTGATTTTATTTACCGTTCTCAATGAATTGGAGATCTATGTATACGAACAAAACTTCTCGCTTAGTATGTGAATAGACCGATCTTCTAATATAGCATAGACCAATTTTCTAATTTAGTATTTGCGACTAAAATCTAGTATCTGACTATTGCTTTGAGAGAACGCTACATACTATTCTATGGATGATGAATTTTAGGGCAAAATCAGTACTAATAGGCACTAAAAACGGAAAAATTGTAACGTATAATCTTTCATCTATAAAAGAACGGTCAAATATAGATCTCAAAATCAAAGGTCAGTAAAGATTGTATATGATTTAGATAAAAAATGTCAAGTTTTTCCATGGAAGTTTGATATTAGTAAGCTCAGGACCCGGGATGAGGTGGTCGCAATGTGAATAGAAATACATTCTTTGGGTAAATACCCTCCGAATGTTAAAAACATGGTTTGTACCATAAATTTCTGAACCAAAATCTTCAGAGATTGATTTAACCGTGTGACGGCTATGACAACACAACGCGTTTTCAAAGCTGCTTCCTCTGCGTCAGAGGCTGCCGTTTGCTACAAAAAACGAAGCAACGGAATCGTCCTCTGTCATGGATCATGAGGGATGGGTGAACAGTTACTAATGTTTGCTTTTTTTGCTTATGCTGAAGTTTTGAACGAGACATTAACTAGGTTTTCTTACTTCTTTATTTAACCATAGCACCAACCCATTTTTTTCTTTGAATTGGGCAATTACTTGAGCATAAATGTTATATGTTCCTTCATTTTACGCAGATATTTTTTCGTTTTTTCCTTGAAAGGCTTGTCTGTATATATAGGGAGATTGAAATTCATGTTTTCTCTAAAACCCGGGCCGAGGATTTTCCCCAAAAAAACGGGAAAAAGAGTAAAGAGTGTTAAATAAACAAAATTACACCCATATTTCTCCGCTAAATTACGGGTAGAGAGGGTAATTTAAAAAAAAAGTGGGAGGAGATTATGAGGATTGATCTCGCAACCTTCCTTCTGTCGAACATTTCTTTCACTTTGTGCATTCACAATTGCGCCAATTGATAAAAACGTTCGATGTTTCATTTTGGTTTAAAATGTAATTGTTTAAGAACTTCATTTCTTAACGGTCCACCCAAAATTACACTTTATGCAAAGAGCGTGAAGAGAACAGAGAAAAGAGTGTAAATATGGTGAAATTTTTAAAAACTAAACTCCTACACTCTTCTTTCCGATCAATAGCAAAGAAATACGCATTACACCCATTAATTAGGGTCGAGAAGTATTCTAAAAATTCTGTAATAAATGCTCAGAAATGCGCTCATTTAAATGCTCAGAAATGCGCTCATTCAGAAATGCGCTGAAATGTGCTGACACTTTGCAAGAAACGCTCTAAAAACCACTGAATTCACAAAAAAAAGCCGATTTGGACTCGAACCCCGCTGTCTGTTGCCGTAGCTATCTCTCAATCCACTGCGTCATGGATTCCTAAACTTCTTCCCATTTAACTTGATTTTATATTAATAAACAGATTAGGAAGAAATACGCTGAAATTATGTATGAAACGCGCTGAAAATTTAGCGCACTTCTTACTTAACTTCATCGTATTTCAGCGCTTTTACGCGCATTTTTTTCAGAAAAAGTTATCGTCATTATAAGAGCACTATAAATGGTTCGAAATTCAGGAATCGGTGTCAAAAAGTTTTTAAATGCACTAAATAAATTGAAGAAATGAACTGAACTTCGAATGCAATTCAGCGTAATTTGATGTAAGATTTTTGTGCTGAAAAATTTGAAAAGTCAGCTCACTTCAGCTTGTTTCAGCGTATTTCAGCGCAATCAACTCATTTCTTACATAATTTTAGCACATTCAGCGCAATTTCTTACAAAATAATGCGCTGAAACGGCGCTGACATCTCAACCCCCCCGGGGGGGGGATTGAGGGTGAAACCTCGACCCGGGAACACACATAATCACAATTTTAAATGTAACTCACCTGTGCAGAACCTGACAGAGTTCTCACTGCCGGAGAGTTGGACCAAGACGCCATCGAAAGAAGCTTCTGTAACTGTGAAGACATAGGCGGTACCAGGTTTCATATTGTACACGTAGACAAAACCCACTGAAGCAGGTGACTGATTGGCTGAGGAAACCACAGAGCCGCATCCATTGTCATCATCAGATTGACAAGTGACAGTAATTTGAGACATGGATGCAGATCCGGCCGAATCTACCACTGACAGATTTGCGGAAGACGATGTCACAATTTCGGGGGCAATAGACACTTGATAAGATACTCCTGCAGTTGATGCAAACCCTGTCCCTGCAATTTCCGTTGTTCCTAGTGTGAAGCCTCCCACTCCAGCAGTCAATCCGGATACTGTTCTAACGCCTCCAGCAGAGGTAACAGAAGGAGTAGTATCTTGACCCACAAATGCTCCAGCTGTCGTCAATCCGCCCCCACCCATAACTACTCCGGCAGTTGTAGCTCCACCTCCACCTCCACCCATCACTACTCCGGCAGTCGTACCTCCACTTCCACCCATCACTACTCCGCCAGTCGTAGCTCCACCTCCACCCATCACTACTCCGCCAGTCGTAGCTCCACCTCCACCCATCACTACTCCGCCAGTCGTAGCTCCACCTCCACCCATCACTACTCCGGCAGTCGTAGCTCCACTTCCACCCATAACTACTCCGGCAGTCGTAGCTCCACTTCCACCCATCACTACTCCGCCAGTCGTAGCTCCACCTCCACCCATCACTACTCCGCCAGTCGTAGCTCCAACTCCACCCATCACTACTCCGCCAGTCGTAGCTCCACCTCCACCCATCACTACTCCGGCAGTCGTAGCTCCAACTCCACCCATCACTACTCCGCCAGTCGTAGCTCCACCTCCACCCATCACTACTCCGGCAGTCGTAGCTCCACTTCCACCCATAACTACTCCGGCAGTCGTAGCTCCACCTCCACCCATCACTACTCCGGCAGTCGTAGCTCCACTTCCACCCATAACTACTCCGGCAGTCGTAGCTCCACCTCCACCCATCACTACTCCGGCAGTCGTAGCTCCACTTCCACTCATAACTACTCCGGCAGTCGTAGCTCCACCTCCACCCATCACTACTCCAGCTGCTGTAACTCCATCTGTGGTAACTACATTTTCAGTAGTTTCGCTACCCAGACTACAGCCAGTCACCGCCAAATTTGCCAGCATTGCCGGAAAACCCGGAATTCCTAATTGAATGAGTTCGTAAATCCACAGCCCTGTAATTCCAATGTTGGTTGAGCTCGCAAGACAAGTTGCATCAACTCGGCCAGAAAACGGCAGTTCGAATTTGTCTGAAACACAATATCGGTGTTGAACTGGAAAAAATAGATTCTCAGGTCTAAAGTTTTTAATAATACTTAAGTGCTCTGTTGTTTGTGAACTGCTATTGCCTTATTTTGAAAAAACAGAAATTTATTTCAAAAAACATTTTTCGATTGAAATAAATTTTTCTCGGTCTAATAGCTGCGAATAAATGTGACATGAACGCTCGAATAATCGACTATTTAAAAACTAAAGAAAATTGAGAATCTGAAAAGAAAAGCAGACTTTAGATTTCAAAATTGGCATCTCTTCGAGAAAAAGTTGAATATTACCTGACCTTAACAATTCGTTGTCATTTATTTGATAAAAACTATCCTTAAAATCATTTTTTGTTAGATGCTCGAAGTCAATTGAAATTTTGCTAAAAACAAAACTGTTTTTTTCGAAGTTTTTGTTGAGGTTTTGCAAACTTTTTTTTACTACTGTTTGCATAATCACAAATTCAAGATTATGTTGCGTTCGCTAATAAAAAATCTGTAATATACGTTTCTCTAATGCCCTTCTAATAGAATAATGCTGAGATGTGTATTCCTAAAAAGGTCAGACTGAAGAAAAAGTTATCAAAAATGAGAAAATATCGAGGTCATAAACTAAACCCAGAAAAGTATAACTGAGTTCACAGTAAAGCTGTAGCCAAAGTGTAATATGGTCCATTTTTCAACAATATTACACTTTCGCAACAGATATTACCCTTACCCATATTAAGATGACAAAATTAAGTTTTGAAATAGGTAACCATATTAAGATCCGAGAGGGCCCATTTTACACTTTTTTTGACGACGATTTTGCATTTTGGCCCGATACCCATTTTCGATCACAGTCATATGACTTATTTGACTAGAGTAAAATTTGGGTAGTATTTTGTAATTTTGTGGCCACTCATAAAATATGGCCAATAATAAGTCTAGATAAACTATTTTTTTGAGGAAAAAGCTGAAAATGTGTCGTTACTTCTGAATTGTGTTTTTTTTTGCTTTGACAAAAAAAATTTTTTGATGAGTTGTCTTTTCGTTTCATTTGCGTCAGAACAGTGCTCAGCTTCTCAGAAGACAAAATTTAAATGATTCCGAGCTCACAGAATTTTGAGTGCTTTTTACAGAAGAAGCGTAGACAATTTCAGTCAAATTCCATCTGTCTGTTTGAAATGTCATGTCAGATTTTTACACAAAATGCAGGTTTTAAATTTTATAATCAGGCTCATTTACAGCATTACTAACCTTGTGGGTTGCCCTTTCATCGCAAAAATTGTGGGCACTTCGGACTACGAATCAATTCTATGGAATTCGAAAAAATGAAATTGGAGAAAAACGTTGAATATCGTCTTGATTGTTGCAGTTTGTTGAGTTTCTTACAACACGTTTTTCCGTTCTCTCAGTAACATTGTAATCTATGCTGCAGACATTGTTGCCCGCTTTACCATAGTTTTGTCAGTAGAAAAACGTTGAATATCTTCTTGATTGTTGCAGTTTGTTGAGTTTCTTACAACACGTTTTTCCGTTCTCTCAGTAACATTGTAATCTATGCTGCAGACATTGTTGCCCGCTTTACCATAGTTTTGTCAGTAGATAATACTTTGTTTGAACGGTATTAAAAGAAAAATGTTTGGCTTTGCACTCAGAGCGCGAAGCCAAAGATGGATTTTGATTTTATTATTTGGTTAAAAATTTTACAAGGAGCCTAAATTGTGTGGCCTGTCTTAACTATTTGTTTCTGCTCGACACTTCTTATGGTTGATTACGTGTACATTAAAATATAAAATTGCTCAAAAGATTTTCATTCTAAGAGAAGTTTTGAAGAGCAGTTGTTTATTTTTATTTTTCTTGTTCTTTTTTGACCATTTTTGTTTAAGTTTTGCAGCAAAGTGTAAAAAGCATTTCTTGGGTTACTAATAATAATTTCAAGTGTGTGTGTAGGCAAAAGTGTGCCTGTGATTGGCTGAAAAAAGTTAGATTTTAATTGAAAAACTTGAAAAAAAGAAAAAAAATTTCAAAGAAAAAAAAGGGGGACCGCACGAATTGGAGGCTTGGCCTCCAATTCGGGATGGTTCCCCATTTTTTTGGCCGCCATAAAAACTGATTTTTATGTTCATCATGTTTGAGCCTATTTTCAGACACCAGAAACTCCTCCAGTATAAATTGTGACTTAGCATTTGTCCTGATAAAACTTTGCTCTACTGTAGACGTTAAGTTTCATTTAGGCAAAGCTTATGTTTCAAGCTTTAATCTTTTGTAAGTGTCAATGGCTCCGTATTTCTAGTGAAGTTATCACTTTGTGTGTTTTTGATCCATTTTAGAATTGTTGGCCTAGGTCTCTTGTGATAAGGTCCAACTTTTGTGTCCAAAATTTATTTTTCTTGTTCTCTTTTGCCCATTTTTGTTTAAGTTTTGCAGCAAAGTGTAAAAATCATTTCTTGGGTTTCTAATAAAAATTTCAAAATTGGGGGTAGGCAACAGTGTGCCTGTTATTGGCAAAAAAGTGTATTTTACTTGAAAAACTTGAAAAAAGGAAAAAACTTTCAAAGAAAAAAAATGGGGGACCACCCGAATTGGAGGCTTGGCCTCTAATTCGGGATTGTATCCCATTTTTTTGGCCGCCATAAAAACTGCTATTTATGTCCGTCATTTTAAACCTATTTCCAGAAACCAAAAACTCCTCCAGTGTAAATTGTGACTTTTTCCAGCTTTTGATCCATTTTAGAATTGTTGACCTAGGTCGCTTGTGATAAGTTACAACTTCTTTGTCAAAAATTTTTATTTCTTGTTCTCTTTTGCCCATTTATGTTTAAGTTTAGCGGCAAATAGTGTAAAAATCAATTCTTGGTTTTCTTATAATAATTTCAAAATTGAGGGTAGGCAACAGTGTGCCTGTTACTGCCAAAAAAGTTGGATTTTACTTAAAAAACTTGAAAAAAATGAAAAATATTTCAAAGAAAAAAAATGGGGGACCGGCCGAATTGGAGGACTGGCCTCCAATTCGGGATGTTCTCCCATTTTTTTGGCCGCCATGAAAAGTGCTATTTATGTTCGTCATTTTAAGCCTATTTCCAGAAACCAGAAACTCCTCCAGTGTTAATTGTGACTTTTTTCAGCTTTTGTCCTGATAAAATTTTGCTCTGCTGTAAACGTTAAGATTGCTTTAGGCAAAGCTTATGTTGCAAGCTTTAATCATTTGTAAGCGTCAATGGCTCCGTATTTTTAGTGAAATTATCATTTTGTGTGTTCTGGATCCATTTTAGAATTGTTGACCAAAATCGCTTGTGATAAGTTCCAACTTTTGTGTCCAAAATTTATATTTCTTGTTCTCTTTTCCCCATTTTTGTTTAAGTTTTGCAGCAAATAGTGTAAAAATCATTTCTTGGGTTACTAATAATAAATTCAATTGTGTGTGTAGGCACAAGTGTGCCTGTTATTGGCTGAAAAAAGTTAGATTTTTATTGAAAAACTTGAAAAAAAGAAAAAAAATTTTAGAGAAAAAAAAGGGGGAACGCACGAATTGAAGGCTTGGCCTCCAATTTGGAATTTTCCCCCTTTTTTGGCCGCAATTAAAACTGCTATTTATGTTTGTCATTTTAAGAATTTTTCCAGAAATCAGAAACTCCTCCAGTATAAAATCTGACTTGTTTATCTTTTGTCCTGATAAAACTTTGCTCTACTGTAAACGTTAAGTTTCGTTTAGGCAAAACTTGTGTTGCAAACTTTAATCTTTTGTGAGTGTTAATGGCTCCGTATTTCTAGTGAAGTTATCACTGTGTGTGTTTTTGATCCATTTTAGAATTGTTGGCCAAGGTCTCTTGTGATAAGGTCCGACTTTTGTGTCCAAAATTTATTTTTCTTGTTCTCTTTTGCCCATTTTTGTTTAAGTTTTGCAGCAAAGTGTAAAAAGCATTTCTTGGGTTACTAATAATAATTTCAAGTGTGTGTGTAGGCAAAAGTGTGCCTGTTTTTGGCTGAAAAAAGTTAGATTTTAATTGAAAAACTTGAAAAAAAAGAAAAAAAATTTCAAAGAAAAAAAAAAGGGGGACCGCACGAATTGGAGGCTTGGCCTCCAATTCGGGATTGTATCCCATTTTTTTTGGCCGCCATAAAAACTGCTATTTATGTCCGTCATTTTAAGCCTATTTCCAGAAACCAAAAACTCCTCCAGTGTAAATTGTGACTTTTTTCAGCTTTTGATCCATTTTAGATTTGTTGACCTAGGTCGCTTGTGATAAGTTACAACTTTTGTGTCAAAAATTTATATTTCTTGTTCTCTTTTGCCCATTTTGTTTAAGTTTTGCGGCAAATAGTCTTCACTACCTCTCAGATAAAAATTGAAAATCCTCCGCGTTTTAGATTTGGCATATTTGGGTCACTAACTTGTCTTTTTTGTAGACACTTCTGTAACCCTGGCGCATTTGAGTTCAAAAATCTCACCATTACCCATAGTCCACTTTCCAACCAAAAATGAAAAATGTACTTTTTTTGTCTCAAATATAATTAGAGTAAGTAATTGATCCACAATTAATTTTTTAAAAACCTGAGAAACAGAATAGGGTGTTGAGTTTTCTCAAAAACTTAGTTAAACAGTTTCAAGTGTGGTTCAGCTTTGTATATGTTGTTTTAACAACTGTGCAGATTTTGGTTTTTTTCCCCGATTTTGGTTTGTTTTTATTCATGATGGTTTCTCGATGCACCGAGGAAGTTTGAGTAAAAAAATAAAAAGATATTGTTCCACAGAAATATGAAAACATTTTAACTTTTTTGTTTTTTTTTACTTTCGCTGTCGTAGAATTGTTTTCTTACGCATTAGGTTTTTTCTGTTTTTTTGTTTTTTTTTATTGAATTTAGTTTTGGACAATATGGAGAGATTTTTTCAAAAATAAACCAGGTCTAAGAGATAGTACGATCGTAGTTCATTGTTGTTTAGGGAAAATCTTTTTTGAAATTGGCAAATGAACATCTCGAACAAGGTTCCCATTTAAAAAAAATTGATTATCAGAGAAACGTGCTTTAAAAGATTTTTTCAATAGAACGTGCAACCTGAATACAGAGACACAAAAATATTACTTTGTTTATTTTTTTTAGACAATTAGAAAAACTTCTTTCTGCTATCAAATTTTGCAAATAGTTTTTTCTCTTTTTCGTCCAACTGACCTCAAATTTTTTGAATAGCTGTTTTTTTTGCTTCAGAAGCGTTGTTTTGATGCGTGCCATAACTTAACTTCCTCTCAGATAACAATTGAAAGACCTCAGCAAGTTAGATTTGGCATTTTTGGATCAATATTTTGTCTTTTTTGTAGACATTTCTGTAACCCTTGCTCATTTGACTTCAAAATTCTCACCGTTACCCATTTTAAATTTTCGTGCAAAAAAAATTCGAGGTGAAAATTTATTGATTTATTTATTTCTGAACCGATTGTCGCTTTGATCATTTAGAGACCGCTAGATTTGCTTTTCAAAAATCCACTCTTTGGATAGGGAAACTGTCGAAATCAAGGAATTCCTGACAACACATAAAAAAAATATCTTGTGTTTTTTTTAGAATTTGGTGTTGTTTTTGAATTTTTTATATATGAGATTTAAAACGCACCATTTCTGGTTAATAAAAAAGTTTGTTTACCAACACTAGCACAATCCAGATCGAAATGGCCAATTTTTTTTATGAAAAACCTTTTCTTTTTATTTTTTATTTAATATTTTTACGTCAGTAAAACATATTTTCTAACTTTTTGTACACATGGCCAGCATGTCACCTCCTACTTTTAATCTTTGCGCATCGAAAAAAGTAAAAATTTGAGGCAAAAATCTGCAATCAATTAGAAAATATCAGAATTGGGCCAAAAATTATCCAAAAACTGTTACCCATATTTGAAGGCCGGTTTTTTAGAGTGTTATTTCTACTTTTTCACTACATAAAAAGCTCCAGTTTTTTGGGATGTGGTTTGTACTATTCCGAACTCGCATGCCAAATTTCAACTCTGTGGTCATTTATCAGAAATCACCTCATTTCGGATCTGAGGTTGTCCAAACGCACTCGACTTAGTCAAACCGATTTCATAGGCCGAAATTTTTACCGTATCCAAAAAACTACGTCAAACCTTCAAAATTAAAAAAATGACAGAAAGTAGTCATACAGGACAGGAACAAAAAAAATGAAATAAAGTTCATAGAGAAACTGCCTGTTCAATTTTCCTTACTATTTGACCAAAAAAGGCACCCTACTCCTATAGCTCAATATCTCAACAAATACTGAACCGAAACAAAAACAATCACATGTTTCAAAGATTAGAGATCAAAATCTATCCAAAAACGTTCAATATTAATGGTTTTCGCCGTTATAAAAATAGAAAACGCTAGAACAGAAAAAAAACAATTAAATTTTTGGAAGGCTATAAAACGAGCACTACTGGTTTGTTTTTAAGGCCGCTTCTGTAATCGGCAACTATAGCTCATATTAATAAATCTCAGAAGTTGATTTGAAATTAAACATCAAAATTGAGGCGGCTCGGACCTTTTCCGTAAATCGCGGATGCCTTTACCCAAATTGCTTTCAGCTACAGTAGTAGTAGTAGTAGTAGTAGTAGTAGTAGTAGTAGTAGTAGTAGTAGTAGTAGTAGTAGTAGTAGTAGTAGTAGTAGTAGTAGTAGTAGTAGTAGTAGTAGTAGTAGTAGTAGTAGTTGTAGCTCATTTTAGGAGCTCAAAATTTAGCTCATTAGTTTTAGGTTTTAATTAAAAGATATTAAAAGCCAATTAGTCTAATTCTAAATTTAAAGAAGAACCTTTTTGTTAGAATTAGCATCGTCAAGTTGTCAACTGTACACTATGTGTTTTCAACCAGAATTGAATATATCAATAATCATTACAAAAATTAAAATTCTTGATCTCTTGGAAATGATCCAATTGTTTAAATTGATCTTTTGAGCTTCCTGAAATGTTTGATTTTCAACTTTTGAAAAATTTTTCTAAATTTTTTTATTCCCCAAATTTTGAGGGACTGTTTGCCGACAGTAGCATGACTTAGAATTTCTCTAACTTAGAGTGGAATAAAACTTAGCTGTTTCATTTAGTTCTTCGAACAGTTTCATGCTTTGAGTTGAATTTTGTTTTCCCCTTTCTAACAGGGAAATTTGGTTGGTGTTTGTATCAAGAATTTCTGCTTTCTTGTCTCAGCTTATCAAAAATAAAAGTACAAGTGAATTTAATTAGCTTCAAGGCGTTAGTCCAAACTTTTGCTTGTAATCAATAACCGTTAGGAATAAAGGAAACACGGGCTAATTTTGCCCGGCACATTATTAGCACACATACAAAACGTTCATTCCATAAATTTTACCAGTTCTGTTCACTAAATTAGCAACGTGCAAAAAGTTTAAAGCAAGTTTTTGATTGTTTTTAATTGGAGTCAGTACTAGATTCATATAAAATTGCACGCCGTGCACGCTTGTGAGGAACAACTGGGGTTTCCTCGTCGCTCTCTTCAGCTTCAAATAAAATGAATTTGTTATGGCTGGGTGTGCGTGGTTCTTCGCTCGCTTCACAGCTATTTACTTCCAACTCACTTTCATTGTACGTGCGTTGAAGGAAACCCCAATCTGTCTCCTTGAAACTGTTGTCTGACTTATCACCCAGCGTGCTTGAATTCAAACTTTGTATTTCCGGGCGTTCGTCGCCGTTACCAAGAGTAGTTTCTGCCCCTTCAGAATTGTTGGTGTTGTCCATATTTACGTCCCAGTTATCCAGAATTTCTCGCATGAAAATGTCGTCCACAATTTTTTAGTGGCCAGAAGGTAAGCTTGTTATACCGTCGTCAAAAATAAAGCGGTTATCATCGTAGGCAGACAAACAAACTTTGATCGTGCGTACTGTAAAAATGTCAGGTTTTTCTGACGCTATGCGGTAGTTCGGTGCACGATCAGTTGATTGTTGCTCAAGGACTTTTTTTGAAAAACTGGTGATTGAATAAGCGTTGTGTGGAGAGGGATATGCCCTTCATGCTCTTTTTCTGGGTATCTAAATGAGAAAAACAAACATTTTTCCCGTTTTTTTACTGGAATTTTGTATGCCCTTTGGTTTTATATTAGAGAATTTTGAGGTGTTTTCTTCGATTAAACATATCTAGAAGTCTCAGAATTTTAAAGAACATAATTGCAAAGTTTTTTTGGATAAGTAAAACAACTGGAAAAACATACCTGCTGTGATTATGGAGTACATCTTGGATTTGATTCCAAAAAAAATCTGTCATTACTGATCCTGCCAGTTCATCTTTGAATTTGAGGACTTTCTTTTTTTTGGTCGGGTTGTAGAGGCTTGATTCCTTTGGGTAGTTCGAAAAATCGAATTCTTTAGAGAGAGTGGGATTGCTTTTTAGGTCAGCGTAGAGGTCTTCTGTCATAATTGCATACGTCAGGGAGTCTGTATCACTGTACAAAAGTTTGCAAGCAAAGTTTTCTTTCATTTTTTTATAATGAAACCTGAACATAAACATTTTGGAGAGATCCAGTATTGTGGCTCCAATGATCAACGGCTTTGACCAAGTGAACTCAGTTCGTCGAAGAGTTACTGCAGCCAGGTTCGGGTTAAAGATTTTGAACGACTTAAAGTTAAACTTTGAACTTTGTTCTAGCAGCTCTTTCTCGGATCTTACTAGCATGATGTTGGTACGTTTTCTCGGATTTTCACACATTTTCCCGTACACACTATTTATCATTAATTTGAAGAAATTTTCGTCAAATTTGTTTGTAGCCTGCTCTCTCTTTCTGCTATTTAACTCTATATATGGAGCTAACCAAAATCCTTGCAAGAATCTGAGCACTCGGTGAACTTTAGTCACTTTCAGACCGAGCTCCGAATACAGCTGTAATGTCAAATAGTGTAAGGTATAGTGGGGCTTGGCAAACATAGTTTGGAGCAGTTTTTTGCTCTTCGTACTAACCTTTACATTCATTTTCTCTCTCAGATTCTCCTGGTATTAAATCAACCAGATAACTTCGACAGACTCTCTGGTTGGAGCAAGTGGATAGTCACACTGAATGTCGTGCAATTCCGGGGGATATTCCAGGTCCACCTCCACGATGAAGCCGTATGGTCTTCTGGGTTTGCAACAGCTCACTCAGTGGTATCTCAACGAGTTCAAAATCACCAATTGGTAGACAACAGGTTTGCATTATGCCCCCATAGAGATTATTTGCGTCGATTGTGAAACCGAAGGAACTCTCAACTGTTTTATCAAAATCCTGCAAATATTTGTTGTTAGCTTTGAAAAGTCTACTCGAGTAAACTGAGGACATGCCACCGCGCATAAGATTTTCTGCCATATCAAGATATCTCTCTCTTCAAGCAGCCTAACGTTAATGTTACATGTTTTGAGATATGCATCACCCGCTAAGTTTGCTGCAGAGAAAGACTGAGCGCAATCAAGGCCATAAGTTTCATAGCACACTTTGCGAAATTTTTCAAACACACAAGCCAGCAGTAGGGTGTCAGTTGTCAGATAGAAATCATGGTAATCGCCTAATTTTTTGCACTTAAATGTTCGAAACACTTGGTTAGCATGCGCCAGGTTTTTGAGTGTTATAGAAACTTCACCACCAGCTAACGTGTTTTTCCACTTGTTTAGGGGAAGCAAACGTTTTTCACTGAATCTTTCAAAATGGTCAAAGTAACTGTATTGGTAGAAACTTTTTTGATGCAACAATTTTACTTGCTTTTTCGCAAATTTCTCTTCGAAATGGTTATCAATAATTTTAAATCCAACTGTGGGCAAAAAAGACACCAATTTTTCAAGTGACATTCCCATGAAACGGAAAGAGTCGAGAAAGCGCATATTTTCGAAAAGTTCAATCATTTCACCTTTTTTGTTTTTGTGTTGCCAACCTTTACTCTGATTATCAGACATATATATTTTTCATCTGTTTGAGGGATAACTTGTAGTTTACAATTAGAGCTGCAATAATGAATGGCTTGACATATATGATGCAAGTCATAGTTTGATAGGTTGTGGGCAACCACAGGGGTGAAATTTAGACTTCTACGCTTCAAGTTGCATGTGTTGTGCGCCCAACTGAGGAACTCACCCGAGTAATGGCAATGATCTAACACTTTGATATCTTGTGCATTGAAGTCCAAACCACAGATCCAGCAGGCTTTAACTTCACTTTTGGTTTGATCGAGCTGACCAGTGAAAATTTTATGTTGTTGTTTTCTGTTGTGAATATCATATGCTAGACTTTCTATTGTTTTGATAAAGTCGGACATACAGTTTGGTGAGCGTACCAATTTGAACATTAGCTGTTTTTGTGTGGACTGTTCAATTGCAGTTATACAAAAGCCCGACGGAACATGTTTTTCAATGTTGTTACTTGAACTTATTTTTGGGTTATTGAATGCTGTGTGCACAGGTAGTAAAAGAGACTCTAGGTCGAAATATAACACAATCGGTGCAAAGAACCTGGCTTGAAACTTTTTGAATTTTAGAATGCATGCATTCTCTTTCGGCATTTTGATGTGAACCGCTTCATAGCTGCTACAAAGTTTTTTGTGTCTTTCCATAACTTCAATGATGCTATATACATGAAAACAATTTCGGCAAATTTGAGAACGTGAATGATGTTTTCTACCACGAATTTTCTGTACTAAATTTATCAACTCAGTGATGAGGACGTAGTGGAAAATTTTACCGTCGCTTAGTAGCAGAAGGTCCACTACAAATTCCTGATCCCACTTCTTGGAAACTCGATACGGTATGAGTTCTTCCTTCTCGTTAAGTCTGAAACAAAGAAAAAAATTGTTACTGAGGTTGCTAAATCAAAAAATAAAATTAACAAAGATTGACTCACCGAAAAATGTTTATTTGGACATCGTTTTCGTTCTCGAATATACCGATTTCGTCCACAGGCATTGGCATCTGGTGATTACCATAGGGTTGATGAGCCCTTGGATTCTTTGGTCCGTACAGAGAGGGACTTCGCTTTGTTCTCCAAGTGGTGTCTTCGTTCACCAATGGGGGTCCATAGAATACGTGGAAAGCAGCCGTGTAGCAATACAGAAAGCAGTTTGGATCTTCGTAGTTCCTGATGTTCAGTAGCGATTGCTCTGATTGGTACTTCATTGGCAACGCAATGTAGGAGCCACCACGAATTGGGGAGAACCTTGACAATTTTATTTCGAATGACAGAAGCTTTTCGAAACGCCATCCGCTTCCATTTGTTGTTATTGTCGAGATACTGTTTATCATTTGTTCAACTTTATTCCAGAACATTTCATCTGTCAGATTCTCCCCAGGGTAGACGATGGTCATTTCTGAGTTTATGAAAAATTCGAAGTGTTCTGGTTCTTCTTGTTCAGATACGTCTTTCAACATTTTTATTTTTGCTGCAAATTGAATTTTCTTCGGTCCCGCTTCAGTCTAACTTCTGACGATCTGTTCAATCTCATGTTTTTGATTCATGAGATATTCAAGCATGTCGTTTTCGTTGCGTGACGTGTGCAATTGAATCGACCGTAAGTTTCCACTTTTTGATGACATCACGGGTAGGTCACCACTGTATCCATTGTTTCTCCACCGGGGCATTCCGTGATTTAGTTTCATATGATCTTCGAACACTGATTTCAGTAAGGAAGTTTTGCTGCAATAAACACAATGATGAATGGTTTCGGATCCGTGCAGTTGCTTTGTATGATGGATCATTCCGACTGGCGATGGTGATTCAAAGTTGCAATCATTGCACTGAAGTGGCTTGTTCTGGGTTTTGATGTTGTGTATTGCCTTTCGATGTCTCCTTAAGCTGCGGAATCTTGAAAAAGTTTTCTGGCAGATATCACACTGGCAGCTCATTTCTTCAAATAGCTTTAAGCAAACAGTAGGCAAAGTTTGAGTTTGATCAACTTTCTGATAGCAACCAAATTTTGAAAATGAGTGTTACGTACCCAAAAGAATGATCGAATAAAACCACTACGCCCAATCCTAACGGTGTTCTAGCTTGAGGGGAACTTAAGTAGACTTCAGTCACACCCTCTTTTCTATAAACATTTTTGTCCTTATCAGTTCTTTAAATTTAACCTCAACAATTGGCTATAATCTGTGTTCATTTAGTTTTCGGAAGCCTCTAGGACCTCACTCGAAGTTTTTACGATCAATTCGGTACCCAAAGGGCATGGAGCTCAGACACAACCTACTTAAAATCAATTTGAATTGAATGGTCACCACTCCTTTTTCCTAATTCAATTGTTAAACAATCTTTTGATCAGACGTACCGCCAGTTTATGTTTTACGAGATTAAGCTCTGGGGTGCCAAGGTGCGGCCTACCGCTCGATTGATGTTCCACAGGATCAAATCCAGCGGTAAAAACTGGTTTTCTGTATCAAGTCTGGTTGGAACCCTTTTCGTTATGAAATTTTTTTTTTGTTTGGGGTTTGGTTATATGTGTTAAATATTGGTAGTAAATTTTATTAGTAGCTGACAACCGGAAGACCACCTACCCTCGTTTTCCAAATTTCGCATTTAAGTCACACTTTTCAGTCTCTTTAGTCTATTAAATCTCTTTAAAATTCTAATCGCAATTCCAAATTCTAAGTTAAAAATGGATTGTGAACAAAAATCTTTCTCGTGCCCCTATATCTTCCCCTACGGAAAACATATCATTAAAGAAATAACGGTTATATTCAATGAGTCCATCCTCCACAAAAAAAATTATACAGGATTTCCTCTAAAAATATTGAGGGGCTGATAATGTTGCTCAACATTGGTGGAAATGAGCACTTCCGCCGGGTTGATCTTATGAAGTACCAAATGTTCATTACCCCTGAAGAAAAGAGGGACACAAGACTGGAAAAACTATTCCATCTTGTGTCAGCGCCAATCCACCGCGAGTACTTCTTCGGTACTCAATAAATTCAATCCCCTCCCCTTATTTCAGTTTAGTTTTTTTATTCTTCATTAAAAATGCTTCGCTTTTTTAACTTGAAAAAAAAATGTGAGCTTTCTCTTACACTCTGATTAGAATATATACTAGAGATATATGGTGCTTAAGATTTCGGACCTCATTGAGAGAGGGGAAAGCCCCCTTTTTAAGCTTTTTTTTCGTCTTTACTTTTCTTTCAGAGGAGTAAAATGCGGTACCCTATAGAGGAGAATTTGGGGGTCCAAATACTTTTAAAAACATTAACAAAATACGTTAAAAACGGCTCGAAAACGTTGGCTACGCCTTGTTTTCGAGGTCGCTGTTTCCAAAAATCGTGTTTTCAGCTCTGTAGGACCTCGGCTTCACCTATTTCTTCAGGTTTCGGGTTTGTATCAACACTATGCATTTTTTTGAAATCGTCAAAAATTTAGTTTTCATTGCTCATTTTCTGCCTCGTAACCCCATAGGGTGGATAGGTTGCAGATATAGGGTTGTTTTTTGACGAAATTTTTTCATTTTTGAAAAATTTTGAAAAAATTTCTGATTTTTTAAAAGTTGTTTTCTGTTGAACTGATGTTTTTTCAAAATAAAATGAAAAACATTGATTCGACTGGGTCATTATTCAGACGTTAATTGTTGCACTGCGTCTGTGGAACAACCTGGGGAACAAATTTTTCCTCAAAAAGGGAAAATAACTTTGGAAATTTTCATTTGTTTACTGTGCAAAATTATCGAAATTTTTTTCATTTTATAAATTTTGTCCACTTTTTGTTTAAAGAAATGTTGAATGTATTTCAACAATAGAGCAACAGTATATGCAGTATGTTTTACAGACACCCGTTCACACAAGAGAAGATTTTCTGTTAAATATTTTCTGAATTTTGCAAAGTTTTTGTCATTTTCTCAACTGAGCACCTATTATGGTTTTGTGATACATGTTGAATTTGTTCGATTTCTTTGCTCTTTCTCTTTGTTTATTGTTTCCCATAAAAATTTACCAAGTGCTAGTTCCAGTAGTATCACTCTGTTGCTTTCCAAAACATTTATTGTAGTGTTTATTCTCAAGAGTTAGCTGCAAAAAAATTTTTCAAAAGAATGTACAATTTCATTCGTTTTTATATTGGGTTAGAGAGTTAGTAAGATTGAATAATTTGAACATTATAGCAGTTTTTTTCTCTTCAGTATAGTGTCATTCTGTTTATCAAGTTTTTCTCTGGATCCGATTTCTTCAATCTTTGTCAGAAATACTGACAAGTTTTCGTTTTTTGGTTGCAAGACATCGGCAAGCGGGTGGAGTCACTTGACTGTCCGAGCAGTTGAGATCATCTACTGATCGAAACACTGGTGTAGTAGGGGTCTCTGGTGAGAAATTCAGATAGTTTTCACTGTCATTAATTTCACAGTCAGGGCTATCAATATTGGGAATTTTCCAGAGAGCCTCGATCTTTTCGAGATCTCTCCAATATCCTTCTTGATTTTCGTATAAAGGTATTTCTTTCAAGTCGTAGTCGTAGAAAATCTTCCGAACATTTGCTTCAAGAACAGAGGTGTCAAATATAAACTCTCTGGTGTAATTTGTTACAAAATCCAATGTGTACTGGGGGCCTTTTAGTAATGCTTTTTCAGAACGAAATGACTGGATGAAATCTAACATAACTACCGGAAGAGACATGTGATTTGATGTAACCCAGGTATCGTTTGTACATCCTTGTTCAATAATAAGGATTATTTCTTTCCTGTATGTTTCGTAAGCTATTGTTCTTTTCTCAAAGCTTTTCTCGCTTTTCAGAATAATAACTACTGGAGACATTTTGCTTCTTATTTCAAGAACTGCAACGAAAATTTGACTGTTGAAAACGACAAAGTGCTCAAGGCATATAAACAAGAAATATGTTCTTTTTTCAACACTTGCGTATTGTGGTTGAGAACTATATGTCGTAAAGTTTTATTTGTTTATACAAAGTTTCGCACTAAGTTAAATTCAGAACAGGCGTAAACCCGGACTGATAAGCGATTGCTTTTGGCAAACAACTTAACATAGTGTATTTTATTATCTTATAGTTTTAACATGGACCACAGAGATAAGGTGTATTCTGTTCAATAAGCTGGATAAAATGCGTAAATGCGTAATGGTACTTGGTCTTGGTATTATCACTCCTGGATCAAAGTTCAATTTCTAACATTTGCTTTTATTTAGTAATTGGGTGTCTTGAAAGCTATGTACTATTGACTATAGTTACAATACGCTAGAGTTTCTTCGCAATTATGCTTTTATATTAATATGATTTAGGTTCTGAGGAATTGTTATCGACCAATCACATTTTTATAGTGCTCAAAGTCTAGCAGCTCTGTGAGTATGTGTTTTGTAGTACTTCAATTTTATTTCATTCATTTGATTTTATTCTCTTATAATAAACAGTATATCACCTGAGTGCATTAAAATGGGAAAATCTGAAACCCTCAAGAAAGACATAGAATTCTGCGATCAGTTTATTGATATCTCAGAAACTGCAAAAAGAATTGTAAGGGTCTCAACTAAAACCTATGAAAATTCTGGTACCTATGTTGCAATAAAGCTGTTCAGAAGGAACAACCAAAGTGATGATGATTACAAATTCTCCCAAAGAGTAAACCTTTCTCTTTCAGAATTTGATAGACTAGTGCAACATATCCACAGAATCAGAGATCTGATCGATTCAAAGAACACGGAGGTTCCTTTAACAGTACAAACTGAGCCTCCAAAAGTTACATCGAAGGCAATTAAAAGAAAAGAAGGCGAGAACGATAGATTTTCACAGCATATTCGTTCAAGCAACGATACGAATTCGGAAGACGAGAGTCAACCCCTGTCGAAAGTCAAGATAAATCTAGCACAGAAAAAGAACTTAGCCTACAAGATAGACAAATAAAATGGCTGAAGCAATGTACGAACGTTCTCCAGATTATTTTCGACAATTTCAAAAATCATTTTGCTTTCTTCTTTTCTTTTCTAAACCAAACTTGGACAAAAATAAAATAGCTCATTTTGCGTTTGCATACCACCAAAAAGGTTTATTTTGTCTCAACTCTTTTGTTCATTACCATGTTCTAAATTCATCTGAAATTCTATCAAGCTTAGAAGGAAACGACAGCTCAAAAGCTTATGCAATACCTTGTTTATTTACCTGCTTTAAATGTCCCATTTATAATTTGGACGGGTTCGTTGTTCACGGGCCAATTTTCGAAAAACTTATTGACGCAGTTGACTACTGTCTACAACAACAGAATCTGCACAGAAACTTCTTTTCTATGAAGAAACTACCCAGCATTTGCCATGCTGTAAAGCAAAATATTCAAACTGAAGCTGACTTTGTACCTTTTTTGACTAATCAACGCTTTGTGGAGAAATATTACAATGAACACTACGCTGAATTTTCAAAAATTAATGATATTATACTTAGTGGTTATGGTTCGCTAAATGTTGACAGTGAAACTTTGTTTGTAAAAGTTGTACTTGAACAAAAAAACAAAAATTAAATTTTTTTGGGATCGTTTCTTTAACTGAAAACAGAGGAGTAAAAAATGAATTAAAGCATATGCTTTGCAAATCGTAGTAGGTCATCATCATTCATGTACATTGTGTAAGGGTTTTTATTGCTAAAAATAACATGAGCATTATAAATACAAAACAGACCACATAGTTTTGAGTTAGTTTTGTGAATTGGCATCAGTGTACACAGTTGAATCACTTCTCCATAGAAACTGTTTAGCCTGTTGTAAACTGCAAAGTAGAATTCCAGCGAATTTCCCAATGGATCAGCAAAATAAATTTTGTCGTTTTTTTACAGATGAGTAGCCAATGAGTTCCTATAGTTCTAGTTTTCGATGCATTGACTACAACAAAAGAGTCTGCAAACAGCTTAGGAAAACTATCAGCTGGGAATACTCCGCAAAACAGAAATTTTAAATGAACACATTTGTTGATCAATTTGGCAATTTTAACATTATCAGTATTATCCATTAGTCACTGGGTATGTAATAAGAGTGTTTTTTGTGACTTTTCTCTCAGATGACACGTAAAATGTTGATTTCGTTCTCCCAAAAACAAAATTTCAATGTCACTGTCAGTGCTCTCGAAAACGTTAGCTCAACTGAAATTGAACAGTTTGTCAATTCAGGGTGAATAAAATCATGCGATGCTTCCTGTGTTGAAGTTAAGTCAAAGGCCATAATAAAATGGTTGGGATAATCTGATAGAGATAAACCAGTACCACCCTTATCAAGAACTTCCAAAGCCTCAAGCGTAATAAAATAAATCCTTTGATTAGAGGCGGTTGAAATGGGCGTGCCAACTATTGGAAGTCCGTTACGATAAATAACAATTTGACTCAAATCAAACTTCTGATAATGAAAAGGTGTTGTTCGATTTGTTCCAGGGTACGCGCGGTTTGTTGTCATTGCGATAATCATTCTTCGAATTGGTTCCTTTGAGAAGACATCTTCTTGTCTCCAACTTTGAACACCAGTTGTAGCTAAAATGTTCTTGGTAAAACCTCTGTATAGCGATACACTGCAGGTGTTTTTAGTAGAGTTTTCTCAATTGCCGTCATTACATGATCCGATACTGTCATTTTTCTAACATATAGATTTTCTTCAATTATTTTAACTTTGTAGTGTTTGTTTGACTCGGAAATAACAGCAAAATCATTTGTAGATCCTCTGAATGAAATTCTTAGAAAAATACCACTAAGCAGGTGTTTATCACACGTTAGAATGTCACTTGATGATTTTCCAATGAAATAGTTTTCATTGGAGTTGGCTACGAGGGCTTTTCTTGCTGTAGCATCCTCGGTGCGACCGTCGGTGCCATCAATTTTAGCTGGCTCATCCTCGTAATAATATCCTTGACAAACTAGCCATGTGTTTTTTGCAGTTTTTCCTGACGAAAATTCTGTTTCAATGAATGCTTTGTGTGAATAATTTCCGTTTGTGTTGGAAATTTTAACACCGTTAGCAGATACAGTGCATTCCGAAAATAAAGAATGCAGTGCGTTGTTGCTTAAGTATGGCGAGTCTGTATTTGTAGCATCAGTTCCTGTCCTTAAATCACCGTCATTGTTTCGGGGGACTTTGCTTTTAATTTCAAGGAGAAGTTTTTGCAAATCTATGAAATTGTTCCTGTCACCCATAACTTCAAACTCAAGCATTGGACCATCCGGGGAATAGGAAGGTCCAACTTTTTGAGTAAAAGCATTATCAAAAGTAACTAGCAGAGGTTGTTTTTCAAATAAATCAAGTGTGGTGTGTGTTGCCTCTGCGGGCAGTAAAATAGTAAACATTTTGAACTTTAGAGAAGAATTGAGACCGACTTCTCGACAGAGGTTGTTTTCTGTGAATGGTCTTTGAACGGCTTTTTGTCTGTTTTTTCTTGATGTTCTTCTTTTTGACCTATGATCCTCCAAATTGTTTTTGTACAGTTTTTTGCACAGTCGATTTTATTGCTTGTTTTGGAGACTTTTTCTTTGTAACAACCTCTACCAGCTCAGGAGCTGCTTGAACAATTAATTAAAGTCCAGTCTTTTTGGCTACAAGCCAAAGAAACTTTCTTGCAATCGGTAATGCGGCTCTGCCAATACCTGCTGTTAAAGCCCCAAAACCACTTCCTCGTTGGCCATAGTGTCCTGAAAAGTATGGTGGTACCGATTGCTGTTGATAGTAGGCTTCCATTGAGTCGAATTTTTTAAAATTTAATGTCAAAATAACTTTTCCCGTTCCAGCGAATGGAACTAATTGTCCGATTTTTGTCCGCAATTGAATTTCAATTGACTGAAAATTTTTTGATAATAACTTTTTGTATTCCAAGTTGCTAAAGACAATTCTATGTGTTGGCTCTATTTCACAGGGGCTACCGTTCTTCAGGCGTTGTTTTGAATCAATGACTCGAATAAGAGGAGCTTTAGTATCACCTACGTATTGATACTCAATTATGTTAACATAAATAAAAATCAGTTGCTTCCCTGCAGACAAATCAAAAGGATAATCACCAACAAAAGTTTTTTCTTCGTCTTCTGTCATGGCCAGATTTTCAAAAGTGTCCAGCATCTTGTATCCAATATGATAACCAGACCCATCATGAGTACCGTTGAAACCTAGGATGCTTGGAAATTTGTTATCCGGAAAAGTAATTCCTTCGTTTTTACCAAAAAAAGAGGAACAAAACTCCATTGATTTTGTTAAATTGAAAGTCAAAAAGAGGCAATCCGGTAGCTGTTTTTAAGGATCTCAAAAGATGATCACGGTTTTCATAGAAACCAATTCCAATGATAGCTCGTTCTCCTCCGTATGGTCTGGAGACAGCATCAAATGGAATACTTTTCTCATAAAACTTAAGGCCTTCAGAGGAAAATATCTTCAAATCACTCTTGTTCACTTGATTTATTTTTGCTGGGAAGATAATTGCTTTTAGAGCAACTCGCCAATCCCCTTCCAAAATAATTCCTTCATTGAAATAGTTTTTGAAAGAAGACAAGGTGTTTTGAAGAAAAATATTCATAGGGGCTGATGAAACTAAGTGAACGTTGAATTCATTCATGTTTTGTTATTTCACTACTGTTGTCTCTAACTTTGCTCAACTCTAATTCATAAATTTTTCCTTGACTGGCTCCTGGGATGCGTCAATGAGACTATAAGTAAGGGGATTTGTTGTAGGCATATCGTAAATCTCAAAAACTTCGTTGGTAAATGTTTGCTTGTATCCTTTTCTAAAAGGAAGATCAGCTTTTGATATTCGCACAAAGTCCCCAACGTAAAACTTTGGTCGGCGAACTAGTTTTGCTGAATCATGAAAAATTAATGATATCAAGTAAGGAACGTCTTTTTTTGTTACTTTATTCGGCGCCAATTTCGTTACTCTGTTGACTCTAGAGTTAATGGTTTGTACAAAGCTGTTTAATTGATTAATATACGAGTATGTCCATTTGTCTTCAAAATACTTGTATATCAAATTCTTTAGCGATCGTATATTTCTTTCCGCAAATGCTGATTTTTTTCTCGCTGTAAGTTTTATAAACTTCAATATCATTTTTCTGACAAAGAGTGCTGAATGAGCCCTTAAATTCTGTTCCAGCATCTACCCACACTTTTTAGGTCGCTTGTTCTTTATCATTTTCTTAAACGCATCTGCTGTAGTTGTGGCGTGCTTTGATTTTAAGGGTTCGACTCGTAGATAACGTGAGAGACAGTCCACCGCAACCAACAAATATTTTACATCTTTGTTCTCTTTTGCTAATTTATCCACATAAGCCAAGTCTAGCGACCAAATCTCGTTTATGTCATAGGCAATAACTCTCAGTGTTGAAAATCTTTTTCTATATTACTTATGCTTTGTGTGGGCCTTTTTACCCTCTAAAAACAATTTCACTTTACTTGGTTTCAATTTTGTGCTATTTTGTAGATTTTTTATGCTTCCGTATGCTGCGGGGCCTTTCGTATATTTTAGCTCAAGCAATTTTTTCTCATGCGTCGAAAGACTCCCAGCTCTTCTCCTCTCGCTGAGTTCTGTCTTCCTTTGAGGTTTCGAAACCACTTCCGACGTCTGAGGATTCCTCTGTAAGTAATTGGCTGGTTTCTTTGTGCTTGATTCTTTTTGGCGCAAAAGTTTTCTTTTTCTTTTTTTGTTTGGTAACTCTATGAGTTCTTTTCCGGATCGAAATTTTAGCATTACATTTGATCACCAAGTCTTCTTTTGTGTTTAAAAACTCTAAAATCTTGAAATAATCTGGACTATTTATTTTTTTAGTTGGTTGCTGCAAATCATAGAGAAAAATAGGTACATTTATTCCTGTCTTGGCTCCGTCAACAATGAAATTTTCATTTTCGTCTATAATAATTTTTTGATTCTTTAATGAGGTTAACTATTTTTTTCCGTCATGGTAAATTTTGCTGGCGCTAGCATGTTGAGATTTTGAAGAATTTTGTCTGCATGTAATTTTGACAACTCAGTAGGATCAGTTGTTTCCCTTGTATCCAAAATTTCTTTGTTCTCTTTGTCAGTGTTTTCATTTGGCCGCATGCGATTCAAAAACGAAAATTGAGCACCTCTATGCTGAACTCTGGGGTCATTTAGAATTTGTGAGGAATATGGTTGCTCCTTCATAAACTGATTTTTGGGAATCAAAATAAACTCTTCAGCAGTTGACATTGCTTAACTCAAATGGATGAAACAAAATTTAATAATGAGTTGAATCAGTTCGAAACCGGCTTTTGTTAGTAAAAGTGCTCGCCGTTTATCAATTGATGACTTTTCTTGATAACGCCTTCAAATATGTGTCTGTAATTTTCTAAGTCTCTTACTTTCACTCTAACATGGCCCAGTAAAACATTGTGAAGACATTCACTCAAAACCAGTATAGCATCATTATCTCAACTACGCAAATATTTCCTTAACTGTTTTGGCTGCAAATGCACCATTTGCTTCAGTATAGATATTTTTTTCTCTTTCATTGTTTAGAGGAGTTGTTTCTGCCTTATCAGATGAAAGATAGAAAATTGATGGACCTGGCTCAGTAAAATTTGAACAGTATCGTAAACAATCAGAAGTTTTTGGATCAAGATCGATAAGCAAATGCCCAAACGGTTCTTTCGTTGCCAATTGATAGCAGTATTTTAAAAATTTAACGAGGTTCAACTGTTTACTTAACAAATTGACTTGTTGATTATCACGTGCTGATTTGAACAAAATGATGTGTGTCGTGTTCAAGTCTATTGTACGAGACCACTTGCTCTGTTGATAAAGGTTGTGCTTGATATAAATAACATTAATGTTTTTGTGACGCCCTGCAGTGGCCAATTTAAAAAATTCTTTGTCATTGTAAATTTCTTCGCACGAGTCATCTATTATCAGAAGACAGTTTGCAAGACTATTCAAAAGTTCTAAATTGGCGTACTTTTTAAACGTAACACCAAGTGTTTTCTGCATTTTGATGTATATTTGTTGCATTTCTCTGTATAGAAATATGATGTTGTTAAATTTTGGGTAAAATGTGTTTCCAATCAACATTTTGAAAATTAACTCTGTTTTGCCACAACCTGAAGGCCCTACAACGGCCATGAAGACTCTATCTTGCGTAGATATAATTTTATTCATAGTCTTGGATTTGGTAAAATGTATCCAACTAAACTTGACAAAATTGATATCCAAACTGAAGTTTTGTCACAATTTGGTTTTAAAATGGTTAATTTAACAATACAAAGTGATATCAGCAGTAAAAAAACAAACGTTTGAACGAAAAATACAACTTCTGACCGTGGCAACGTTGTTTGATTACAAAAATTCCATGAAGATTTGCTGCTACTTTCTTTTTCAAAAAAACTTTCTTCTACAACAGCGTCAACTTGATCAACTGTTACTCCCTCCATCTCGAGACAAAATAAAATTCTTTTAAAAAATGTATTGAGAAAAAAATCACTCTACATAAAACAATTCATAGCAATTGAACTCAGTTAGAAAGTCTTTCATATGAACCATAAAGCACTCGGGGAGTCTCTCAGTTTTGACATAATGAACAATTTTGTGTACTCTTTCTTCCTTCACCAAGTATTGAGTCTCCTTTGGCAGTGAAGGATCGTTCTTGTCTATTTCTTCATCAACCGGGTGTTTCGACATCAGTAAGAGTCTCGGAGGACAGACTCTGGGTTGAGTTTTTGACATTCTGCTTTCTCCACTGAAGAAAAGGTTCAATATAGTATACTAAATGAGTAAATGAGCGAATTTCGTCCTCAGTCAGCAACAATTTAACTTTTCTCTGTAAAAACTGGTTTCTGGTTTTATGGTTTCGTCTTTGGAAATTGAAAGACTCAGATTCCCGTCCTCCGTAATCAAGGCGCAAATTCTTGGACTCGGTGACAAGGGTGCTTCCACTTTCGTCAATTCCTCTCTCATTTGTTAACCAGTTGAAATAGAAAATGGCTTTTTCTTTTGCACAATGTTTGTTGAAAACGTTTTTGCCCTTTGAATGATTTTGACAGTTTTGGGTAAAATAGTTCACAGATATCGAAGGAAACGCGAGTGAATTCAGATCAATAATAGAGCACTCAAGCAAATCTGACAAAAATTTTACTTTTTCCTCTCCCTTAGCGTAGAATATTGCACCCGGATTCCTCAAACGAACGCTTTGAATTATTTGTGTGGGATAAATATAGGGATAGTTTCCTGTGTCCCACTCAATGCCGTGCAAATTTCTAGTCAACCAACTGAAAGATTGCTTTTGTTGAGTTGTTAACTCACTATAAATTGTCGGAGGTAAAAATGACACGCAGTCGAGATAGTCCTCGGTGCAAACACCAAGTTCTTTAACAATAAATTTTTCTTTTCTGTGACGGAACCCTTCAACGTCTAACACAACTGTTTTGCTGCTCAGCATTCCAATAAATGAAAAATTGACGGATGAAAAATCTTCATATATAAGCAAAACAATATTCCCGACAAATGACCACTAAAACAGTTGCTGCTTTTCCACGGAAGCATATAAGAGTAACCAGGTCCTTGTTTGTGTCTTTCGTATATAAAACCCCCAGCGTCGTGCAAAACTGCATGTAACGGAAGGACTTTAAAACTTTTAAGTTGATGATCTAAAGACGAGTTGTCAATTCCAAGAAAACCACCGTACGGTCTAAGTTTAAGCGCAATATCGTGATCAAAATTTTTTTGATCGTTAAAGAACTCACATGCTGATAAAAAGTAATTTAGGCGAATTGAGTTTTGTGGGAATTTTTGCGCTACTGTTAAATAGTTTTTGTGAATAATGGGTAAATCTTTGCTAGCAACAGTTGGGTGGTTAAAATGCATTCAACAAAAAATTGGAGTCAACTGATTAGAAAATGAGAAACTCAAAAACTGTTTAGAGTCTGAAACTCTTTGATGTAGGTTTGTTTTTGTTTATATTTTTTAGTACCTTGTACTGGTTATTAACTTCAATGTTTCTAGTTTTGCCAGTTTTCGTTTTTTTTTATTGAACGAAAAATATTAATTCACAGGAGGAATTCATTTGTTTCATAGTTATTACCTTATTTCTCCATTTTATTATCGATTACTTTCTCGACCCCGTCTTCAATGTTCCGGATGTACCAGGTTAGTCACATTATAAATTTTATTTATGTCACTTAAATTTGATTTGTCTAAATTTTTGCTGAGACAAGAAAGTAGAAATTCTTAATACAAACACCAACAAAATTTCCCGGTTAGAAAGGGGAAATCAAAATTCAACTCAAAGCATGAAACTGTTCGAAGAACTAAATGAAACAGCTAAGTTTTATTCCACTCCAAGTTAGAGAAATTCTAAGAGGATACCTAAAAAGACCATACCTGTATTGTAACGGGGGGACAGGTCCCCCCCCCGTTACAAAACAGGCATTTTCACTACTACTTGGTTGTCTTTAGGGCGACCGATATCGGTCATGGTCGACTTTAGGTTGAGGATATTGCTTATGATCGAGTTTAGGTTGAGGATATTGGATATGGTCGACCTTAGGTCGACAGTATTGGTCAAAGTTGATTTTCGATTGACCGACATTGGCCATGGTAGGCTCTGGATTCGCCTATATTGGTCACGTTCAAAAAAAAACGTTAAAAAAATTATAAAACAGTTTTAAAATGTCATTTATTACAGTTTTGATCATTTAATTATATGAGTAGTAGTAGTAGTAGTAGTAGTAGTAGTAGTAGTAGTAGTAGTAGTAGTAGTAGTAGTAGTAGTAGTAGTAGTAGTAGTAGTAGTAGTAGTAGTAGTAGTAGTAGTAGTAGTAGTAGTAGTAGTAGCAGTAGTAGTAGTAGTAGTAGTAGTAGTAGTAGTAGTAGTAGTAGTAGTAATAGTAGTGTTAGTAGTAGTAGTAGTAGTAGTAGTAGTAGTAGTAGTAGTAGTAGTAGTAGTAGTGGTGGTAGTGTTAGTAGTAGTAGTTGTAGTAGTAGTAGTAGTAGTAGTAGTAGTAGTAGTAGCAGTAGTAGTAGTAGTAGTAGTAGTAGTAGTAGTAGTAGTAGTAGTATTAGCAGTAGTAGTAGCAGTAGTAGTAGTAGTAGTAGTAGTAGTAGTAGTAGTAGTAGTAGTAGTAGTAGTAGTAGTAGTAGTAGTAGTAGTAGTAGTAGTAGTAGTAGTAGCAGCAGTAACAGTAGTAGTAGTAGTAGTAGTAGCATTAGTAGTAAGGGTAGTGGCTGCAAAGGCCTCTTCGACACTGCAAGAGGCTGCAAAGTGCATGAAGCCAGATTCTGCAAGTCTAAGAATTCGAAGAGGGTCGAAGACAGCGCGTCAAAGTTTGTTGGGCTAGAGAAAAGCCTCACTTGTCAGAAGTGCACTAGGAAATTCGCAACTGTGAAAGGCCGACGAATTCACGAGTCACGATACTGCGGCAGAGAAAAGGCTGGAAGATCTCCTGCACTGTCCACGATCGAGATGGAGTGGAGTTGGAAAATGTAGAAGCTTTCAAGTATCTCGGTTCTTTCTTGAGCTTGCAACATGGTGACCTAAAGGAAATCAGTGCCAAGCTGGCGGAAGGGAGACAGCGATTTGCGAGCTTTCAGAAGCTTTGGAAGAGCAAACAACTTAGTATTCCCCTCAAATGCAAGTTATACAGAGCTCTCGTGTTATCAGTGGTCTTATATAGCTCTGAAACGTGGACCATGAATAAATCAACGCAACGGAAACTTGAGAGCTTTCACACCAGTTGTCTGCGAAGGATACTTTGTTTTTCATATCTGGAGAGGGTGACAAATGAAGAAGTACTGGCTAGATCACGTATGTCGACACTTTCCGCAATGGTTATGATTAAACGGTTGAAATGGTTTGGCCATATCCTGAGGATGAATGACGATCGTCTAGTGCTCCGAGCCTTCACCTGGGAGCCGACAGAAAAATATCGATATGCCAAACGAGCTCCAGGGGGTCAACGCAAGACGTGGATGGATCAACTTGAAGAAGATTGCTCAAGGAACAACAAGAGCTACATCACCTTACGACAGAAAGCGAAAAGAGAGTCTAAATCCCGCTTCAACAGTTTTGTCGAACAGCATTTCCTGGATTAAATAAAGCCAAATAAGCTCAAACTCATATGCATTTTATTAACTTGTTTGTACTTATTGTCCTTGTTCCTTTATTTCTTTATGGAATTTAAGTGTTCAAACAGTAATGGTAGTAGTAGTATTAGTAGTAGTAGTAGTAGCAGTAGTAGTAGTAGTAGTAGTAGTAGTAGTAGTAGTAGTAGTAGTAGTAGTAGTAGTAGTAGTAGTAGTAGTAGTAGTAGTAAAAGTAGTAGTAGTAGTAGTAGTAGTAGTAGTAGTAGTAGTAGTAGTAGTAGTAGTAGTAGTAGTAGTAGTAGTAGTAGTAGTAGTAGTAGTAGTAGTAGTAGTAGTAGTAGTAGTAGTAGTAGTAGTAGTAGTAGTAGAGGGGGCAATATCCAACCTCTCCTCCCCGCGGTGTCCCCTGGTGTAAGTGGTGCAGCAGTTGCCCGTAGGTTAGATGCATAGTACCACCGAGCTAACAAGGCAAGGGTCCTCTAGTTGGTGGCGCGACTTGTTTTGTATTAGCCTTAAAACCCAATGCAATGAGTTCAAACACAAATGGCCCCGAGTCCCGTGTAAGGGGTGCAAAGAATCTCTCGTGGAACAGAAATCTCAGAATTGGAACTCTCAATGTCAGGACACTGGCTCAATCAGGTTTAATAGAAAGCCTGAAAATGGACTTGAAGAGGTACAATTGGGACGTTCTGGGAGTGCGGGAATTAAGACTGGAGGAGCAGGAAATAGATCTTGGCGACCGCAAGCTCTTCCTCACTGACTCCTGGCTTTCGACTGCAAAAGCGAAACAGAGAGGCGTTGGTGTTGCAGTGACTAAAAGACCTGCCGGTAGCATAATTGAGCAAGTTGCTGTTAGTGAGCGAATGGTTTTTGTGAAGTTTGCAGCTCAGAGATGAGCTAACTGTGTTGTGATTGTGTGTTATGCGCCCACAAATGAAGCTGACGACTTAACGAAAGACAGTTTTTGGAATCAGTTGAGCAGCTTGGTATCCAGTTTCAAACAAAGGGAGAGAGTCTGCCTCATTGGAGACTTCAATGCGGAACCTGGTCAACAATCTGATGTCAACGTGCCTTGACGAGGCCCCTTTGAAATGGTCGAAGAGAATGATAATTCAGAAAAATTGTTGTCGTTTTGTGTCTCTTATGACCTGTTGATTGGTGGAACCTGATTTCGACACCGGTTAGTAGTAGTAGTAGTAGTAGTAGTAGTAGTAGTAGTAGTAGTAGTAGTAAAAGTAGTAGTAGTAGTAGTAGTAGCAGTAGTAGTAGTAGTAGTAGTAGTAGTAGTTGTAGTAGCAGTAGTAGTAGTAGTAGTAATAGTAGTGTTAGTAGTAGTAGTAGTAGTAGTAGTAGTAGTAGTAGTAGTAGTAGTGGTGGTAGTTTTAGTAGTAGTAGTAGTAGTAGTAGTAGTAGTAGTAGTAGTAGTAGTAGTAGTAGTAGCAGTAGTAGTAGTAGTAGTAGTAGTAGTAGTAGTAGTAGTAGTAGTAGTAGTAGTATTAGCAGTAGTAGTAGCAGTAGTAGTAGTAGTAGTAGTAGTAGTAGTAGTAGTAGTAGTAGTAGTAGTAGTAGTAGTAGTAGTAGTAGTAGTAGTAGTAGTAGTAGTAGTAGTAGTAGTAGTAGCAGCAGTAACAGTAGTAGTAGTAGTAGTAGTAGTAGTAGTAGTAGTAGTAGCATTAGTAGTAATGGTAGTGGCTGCAAAGGCCTCTTCGACACTGCAAGAGGCTGCAAAGTGCATGAAGCCAGATTCTGCAAGTCTAAGAATTCGAAGAGGGTCGAAGACAGCGCGTCAAAGTTTGTTGGGCTAGAGAAAAGCCTCACTTGTCAGAAGTGCACTAGGAAATTCGCAACTGTGAAAGGCCGACGAATTCACGAGTCACGATACTGCTGCAGAGAAAAGGCTGGAAGATCTCCTGCAATGTCCACGATCGAGATGGAATGGAGTTGGAAAATGTAGAAGCTTTCAAGTATCTCGGTTCTTTCGTGAGCTTGCAACATGGTGACCTAAAGGAAATCAGTGCCAAGCTGGCGGAAGGGAGACAGCGATTTGCGAGCTTTCAGAAGCTTTGGAAGAGCAAACAACTTAGTATTCCCCTCAAATGCAAGTTATACAGAGCTCTCGTGTTATCAGTGGTCTTATATAGCTCTGAAACGTGGACCATGAATAAATCAACGCAACGGAAACTTGAGAGCTTTCGCACCAGTTGTCTGCGAAGGACACTTTGTTTTTCATATCTGGAGAGGGTGACAAATGAAGAAGTACTGGCTAGATCACGTATGTCGACACTTTCTGCAATGGTTATGATTAAACGGTTGAAATGGTTTGGCCATATCCTGAGGATGAATGACGATCGTCTAGCGCTCCGAGCCTTCACCTGGGAGCCGACAGAAAAATATCGATATGCCAAACGAGCTCCAGGGGGTCAACGCAAGACGTGGATGGATCAACTTGAAGAAGATTGCTCAAGGAACAACAAGAGCTACATCACCTTACGACAGAAAGCGACAAGAGAGTCTAAATCCCGCTTCAACAGTTTTGTCGAACAGCATTTCCTGGATTAAATAAAGCCAATAAAGCTCAAACTCATATGCATATTATTAACTTGTTTGTACTCATTGTCATTCTTCCTTTATTTCTTTATGGAATTTAAGTGTTCAAACAGTAATGGTAGTAGTAGTATTAGTAGTAGTAGTAGTAGTAGTAGTAGTAGTAGTAGTAGTAGTAGTAGTAGTAGTAGTAGTAGTAGTAGTAGTAGTAGTAGTAGTAGTAGTAGTAAAAGTAGTAGTAGTAGTAGTAGTAGTAGTAGTAGTAGTAGTAGTAGTAGTAGTAGTAGTAGTAGTAGTAGTAGTAGTAGTAGTAGTAGTAGTAGTAGTAGTAGTAGTAGTAGAGGGGGCAATATCCAACCTCTCCTCCCCGCGGTGTCCCCTGGTGTAAGTGGTGCAGCAGCTGCCCGTAGGTTAGATGCATAGTACCACCGAGCTAACAAGGCAAGGGTCCTCTAGTTGGTGGCGCGACTTGTTTTGTATTAGCCTTAAAACCCAATGCAATGAGTTCAAACACAAATGGCCCCGAGTCCCGTGTAAGGGGTGCAAAGAATCTCTCGTGGAACAGAAATCTCAAAATTGGAATTCTCAATGTCAGGACACTGGCTCAATCAGGTTTAATAGAAAGCCTGAAAATGGACTTGAAGAGGTACAATTTGGACGTTCTGGGAGTGCGGGAAACAAGACTGGAGGAGCAGGAAATAGATCTTGGCGACCGCAAGCTCTTCCTCACTGACTCCTGGCTTTCGACTGCAAAAGCGAAACAGAGAGGCGTTGGTGTTGCAGTGACTAAAAGACCTGCCGGTAGCATAATTGAGCAAGTTGCTGTTAGTGAGCGAATGGTTTTTGTGAAGTTTGCAGCTCAGAGATGAGCTAACCTTGTTGTGATTGTGTGTTATGCGCCCACAAATGAAGCTGACGACTTATTGAAAGACAGTTTTTGGAATCAGTTGAGCAGCTTGGTATCCAGTTTCAAACAAAGGGAGAGAGTCTGCCTCATTGGAGACTTCAATGCGGAACCTGGTCAACAATCTGATGTCAACGTGCCTTGACGAGGCCCCTTTGAAATGGTCGAAGAGAAAGATAATTCAGAAAAATTGTTGTCGTTTTGTGTCTCTTATGACCTGTTGATTGGTGGAACCTGATTTCGACACCGGTTAGTGCACCGGTATACATTTAA
Source organism: Convolutriloba macropyga (assembly GCF_964194025.1). Lineage (NCBI taxonomy): Eukaryota > Metazoa > Xenacoelomorpha > Acoela > Convolutidae > Convolutriloba > Convolutriloba macropyga. The sequence goes on along the minus strand of NW_027449585.1, from coordinate 6,607 downwards.
CCCACCTGACCAAAAGATGCGAAAGAAGATGTTAGATCATATCTTTTTCGGTTCGAGGCACAGGAGTTGTTTGCACAACGTTAGGACAAAGAGGGGAAAGATCACTCTCACCGATCACGAAATTGTCATTGCTGAAGTGCGATTCAAATTAGTGGCACAGAAGCCACGCTGTCAACCGAAAGTCTGCTCTGCCAAGTTGCGCGATGAAGTCCCTCGTGAAGCTTTCTGCGCAGAAGTGAAACGCTACCTTGATGAGAGCGATATTGTTGAAGGCGTAGAACAATCTTGGGCAAATTTTCGAACGGCTCTTAATTCAGCGGCAACAAAACTACTCATCCCTGAAAAGCGTGTGCACAACCCCATGGATTACAGTTGAAACGCTGGCTTTGATTAGGAAACGGGCCGAATTATAGTTGAGGAAGCATAGTAGCGCGGAGGCTCTGCTAGTGTTCTCTAATTGCTGCAAAGAAGTACGAAAAGCGTTAAGATCTGACAAAAAACAGTGGCTGAAAGACAAATTTGAAACAATACAAGATCATTCAGACAAAGGTGACCTGAAAGAATTGTTTGGGGAGTCAAAACAGTCATGCCGGAAGTGGAGTCCTCATATAAGTAAATTAGTTTCAACCACAGGCGAGCCTCTGAAAACAAAAGAAGAAAAGTTGGAACAAGTTGGAAAAGTTGCACTTTAAGCATCTTTTAAATCCGGCCACGACAAGCGGCAATTCTGTATTGAGCATAGTGAAAGCATCCGAGAGTCTTGAAATAGATCTAGGTCCAATTCGGTTTGATGAACTTCTATATGCCGTCCGTAAACTGAAAAACGGTAAAACAAGTGGACCAGACAATATTTCTGCTAAAGTCGCATAATGGAATCGCTGAATGGCTGTGGAACAGTGTCAACAAGTGCTGGACTGACGAAAATCTTCCACAAAACTGGAAGTTAGCAGAAGTTGTTCAGCTATACAAAAACAAAGGAAAAAGATCTGAGTGTGGGAACTATCGCGGAATTTCACTACTCTCGGTGCCTGGAAAGGTTTTTGCATCAATCATCCTGAATAGATGCAAAAATGCACTTGATCAAGTTCTAAGAGAAGAACAATGCGGATTCCGAAAGAGCAGAAGCTGCACTGACCAGTTGTTTGCTTTGAGGCAAATGCTAGAGAAATGCATGACCTTCCAATTGGATGTCAGTTTTCGTTTCATTGATTTCCGCGCTGCATTGGATTCGTTCGGTGGACCGCAAGATGATGTACAAGATAATGAAACATTACAGGCTCCCAAAAAAAGTTGCTGTGTGCTGTGTCAAGGCAGAGGGCGAGAAGGGCCAGATGTTCGACGTAAAACTGGCATTCGCCAGGGCGATGTATGGTCGCCTATTTTCTTTGGCCTTGTGATAAACTACGTTTTGGCCAATTCAGTTCAAGGAGGAATCGACATTGGACGCTGTGTTGCTGATCTTGATTTCGCCGATGAGGTTGCCCTATTGGGCGTCTCTGATTCCGAAGTTCAAGCAAATCTACATAGAATTGAATCTTTAGCCGAGGCTATTGGCCTAATGATCAATGTTGGGAAGACAAAGAATATGGGTGTTGAATGAGAAAAAA